>NW_025091286.1:2231766-2518595 GCF_018340605.1 Aspergillus pseudoviridinutans | reverse complement strand
AGGAAGAGGAAGAGGAAGAGGGGGCCGTGGTGCTTTTTCAACACGTGCTGTTCGTCGAGAGACCATCAACGAAGAAGACGAAATGCTTCCCCGTTAGCCCTGAAGAGGGTGAGACCGCCGTGGTGCTTGTGGCAAGGACGCAGGGAGAAGAGTGGGACGCTGCAGCCCTCCAAACCAGGCTATGCACAGTGTTGATGAAAATGAGGAAGATGCACATTCGCCAAAGGGTAACTGACGGGTCAGTTTGGTCAAGCAGGAATGGTTGCATTAGCGAACTCAGGAGGAGAAGGGTCAATGAATAAAAGTTAATTTCTGATTGTCTTACCTTTCTTTCCATCATAACCCACATTATAAAGTCGAGTACCAAAGTCCAGACCTATTTTTAATTGATATCCGCCGAAGGCACACGTACAAATTAATGCAAGCAAAAGCAGTTAAATCTGTCACACCCTGGGATCTGTCTCTGATGTTCTCTGCTAGTCAACTACTTTGGGGACGGGTAATCTAATCCCTGGAGCTATATCCTATACTCGCCTGAGTCTACCGACCAGGTATCCTATTGTTATACCGAACAGGTATGGAGGTGTCAAGACGATACAATGATCCGGTCAGGATCAAGGACAATCCAAAGGTAACACAAGTACAATAAAAGTAAAGATAGAAGCAAGGCCTATTGAGTACGTATACTCAATAGTAGAGAGTGACGGACGAATCGGACTAGTGAACTTGTACTCAAGTGAATGATTATGATTGAACGCGAGAAACTAAAAAAGGCTAAATCGATCAAAACCAATTCAGATAGACACCCCAGGGCATCAGACTTCGACGAATAAATTCCAATGTGTTAGTAACGGCATGTTGCCGGTCTTCATAGGCCTAGAACCCTTCAAAAATGTGCATGCGATGAGGATACGGTGGCTTTGAACTTGGGCGGCATTTCCAAGGCTATAAGATGTTTGCGGAATGTGCATACCATGAAAATTGGGCCAGGACTTCCCCACGATCATGCGACTGATGCAATAGACGCCATCAATAAATGTTTCCAACTTGTGAGTCCAGAAGTTCGGCATAATCCTGATGTAATCTCTCCATGATGCTGTTTGAGACTTGATACTGTGCTTTGGAGCCCAGGCCACTTAGGAGTCATTTAAATCTGACTCTGGTTCTATATAGGGAGTCATGGGTTTAGGTCCACACCACAACCGTGGCTAATCTTAATAAGACCTATACTATTTAATAGAGTGTAAAGAGAATAATCTAATAATAGTATTATTATTAAAAAATATTAAGGATTAATAGAGATATTTACTATAAAATAAATATAATAGAAATTCAAAAGTAGTTAGTATACTTTATATCCCTACTTAAGTACTATAGAGTTAATTTATTTAGATAATTAATATATTAAAAAATAGAGAAAAATTAGCTAATGTGAATAGTATATATTATATTAAGATCTACTAATAGGTAGTAGAGTAATCTATATTAAACTATTATTATTAAGAAATAGTCTAACTATAGATTATTAACTAGCTACTATACTAGCCCAATCTTAAGACTTAACCTAAGTAAATATAATTAGGCTAAGCTTAAGGAGATAGCCTATTAGCTAGATATAGATATATAAAAATATTAAGGATCCCTTAAAGAGGGTAGAGATTACTCTAATAACTATATTATATATATATAGGTAGTATTAGGGCTAGAGAATTATAATAAGTTGAGGATAGTAGAGGTTACTAGGTTACTAGACTAAAGTTATTAGTTTTAGCTATAAGGATAAGAAGACTACTAGCCTACTAGCCCTAACTAGATAGGATGCAGAGATATATATTACTATAGTAGAGGGGTACCTCTAGTATAAGATTCTACCTACTAGTAGGTACTAAGTTTAGAGCAGGTAATCCTACTAGGCTAGGACTAGGGAGGGGTCTATCAGGTAATCTAGATAGTCTAGATAATTTAGTTAGTAAAGGGGTGTAGCCTTAATTAGGAGCTATATACCTAGTAAAACTAGTTAGTAGAGGTAATCCTAATAGGTGTATGCTAGTTTAGTAGTTATACTAGGGGATCTAGACTCTATAACTAGTATGGCTGGATGCTATAGAAGGAGATGAACTAGATAATACCTAGATCATGCACACCAGCTAGCTGGGGCATCTGTCCTCCCCTAATGTAGTCACTAGAGACAGGGGTGGCGGATCCTATAGCAGGCTCCCCTGGGAGGGCGGCGGTCCCTCGCACGTAGGGAGATAAATAGAATAATACCTAGACCATCCCTCCCAGGCCATGGGGGCCAGGAGCCAGGCCTGATGTAGTCACTAGGCTAGGGGGTGGCAGGATGCATACAAAGAGGCCCAACGGGGACTTGTGGAGCTCACATGTAGGTCACTGCAATAATTGACGCGGCCACAGAAGCATGTATCATGGCTGCAATCGAGCGCTGCCTGGTTGACTGCACCGTGATCTCTGTGGCCCATCGTCTACACACAATCCGCCATTTTGATCGTATTGTGGTCCTAGATGAGGGTCGGGTTGTGGAGTCGGGCTTCCCTGATGACCTTTTGGCACAGCCTAGATCTGTATTTCGAGGGTTATGGGATAGCCAACTTTAGGCATCTTCTTCCTAGTGTCCCAGCTGGCTACTGTGATGGAATTGGTAGACATGCCCCATTAGGACTCCCAATTGCCCGTTGATCATATTAGGCTAGTAGCCGCAGAGATCGAACCCGAGGATCCCACAGGCAGCCACGGCTTTCCATTTGAAGAACATTTTCTCTTCTGAGGTTCAATTGCGATTGTCATCTGCTGTCACTCACAGGAAAGCGGATAATGTGCTGAATGTATCGTGCAGATAAGCCCTAAAGGAGGACAGCCGCGGTATACCATTGTGACCACTTGAACAGGGCATAAGCATGATCTCACTGCCAGAAATTGTGTGCCCACACGTAGTTTGCGCCATTTAGTGTCAACCAAAACCAGATATTGGAGTTTTACTTGTTGTTTCCCCGCTCTAACTTCCCGCCAACTTCCATATTTCTGTGGGATTTATTTCACCTTTCCCTGCCATTGTGGCACAGCTGTGTGAATGTGATGGCTAATCTTGAACTGTGTAAGTCCACTGTGATATTTTCCCACGCTGCAAGTCCTGCTGTTGGGGCCCTGCATGACCAGCCAGCCTCCAAATTCGGAAGAGGGCCCTGTTGCAGCTCAAACCAGCGACTGCCCCTGATTTTCCTGATGTCAGGATATGTTCTGGCTCTAAGAAGTTGTTCAAAAGCCCTTACTTTGGCGCTTGACTGTTTAGTAATATCTAGTATAACCAAATACATATCAAGGTCTGGTACGAAATAAATACGTCTTTAAAACCTTGACGCAGCATAACGCAAACTGAGTTTCTTTGCATTCGCTATTGCACTAGTTTCTAGTGGAGATGAACCATCGGAGAATAAATCATTCGAGGTTCTTGTTCGCGACCCAGTCAATAACCACAGGTCCCTGTAGACCATAAGATTGGCTTTCGCCGGACGCATAGGTCGGCGACATCATGGAGAGCGGATATCCCATGAGCAGGGTCGAATTCACATCAGCCTTGAGGCGATTGTAAAGCGTCGTAGACACCTCGACCTTGATATTATTGACTTTGTTGCAGCGTATATAATGGCTGATATCCACCTTGGCATTATTGGCTGCGAACGGGCTCAGTTGGTGGCCATTGACCCAGACGCGGAGGGTATTAAAAATCGGACCGACTGACAGATAGGCCCCGATGTCTTTCACGCTGGGGACCGTGAAATTCGCGGAGTAGATACCAATGCCGCTAACAGATTCAAGTTCAGGGGAGATCTCCTTCCATGATACCAAGGATTGATTGCTGAATGTGTGGACCAATATCTGCGGCTCGATGGAGGTGTAGTTGGTACTGCCCCTCCAATCCTGGACTTCCAGGTCCCAGAGGCTGATTGAAAACGATGCCGGCACTCTTGCATTGAGAGACTGTTCTTTGGTGCCTCTGACCGTCACCATCGATGGCCCTTTGAGGCTCGCGTATAGCTTCCCGCCAACGGTATAGCCGACCGCTTCAACTTTGCCTGTTGTCTTTGTGACATAGGCCGGTCTCTTCCCTGCCAATGGTCTGAGCGCAATGATAGTTGTTTCATGGGGCTGGAGTTTCAGCGGAATCTCCATCTGATTCCTAGAGAAAGAGTATTGGGCTATGGGCCGTACATCTCCCGTCCAGGCGTCGAGGGAAAACGGCAGCACATCCCTGCTAATCTCGAAATAAGCAACAAAGGATGCCGTGACATTAGCATTGTTTAGCAGCCAAATATAATCAATTTCGGATTTGCGCTCAGTACGATAGACGGTGAGAATAGAGCTGTCTGGGGTCGTACACTGCACACGGGGTGTAATACGGGCTTTTGCTAGAGCGGTCGGAAGGTCATCATTTGCGCTGACACAGTAAATGTTCTTTCCGTTCATGATCAATTCAGTCACCATGTCAGCAGCGTTGTATGTTTCACCAGCCTGTGATGATATCGGTAGTTCCTGAGTCTCGCCAACAAAGAATATTGGTAGCCCTGAACGGTCAAACTCCCGGACCTTGGAGAGGACATTGCTGTTAATCTGAGTATTATTTAGGAAGACCAAGGCTTTGTAGCTGGGTCCTTTGGGGCTAAGAAGTCCGTCAGAAATGGATGTATCGGGGAGTTGCAGGTTCTCAGGGCTAAGAAAATTGTAGGTAAAACCTACCCAGAGGATTAGTACCCTGAGTGAAAAATGTGGAGGTATAGATGGCAGACCTTCTTTTTATAAATTATCAGAGTTGTAGATTCTTCCAGGGCCCCAGCGGCTATTTGACTGATATATGGCAAGGTTAATGTGAGGCTTGCCTGCCTTGAGGATGTGCTGACTTCTCCCTAAGTATCTAAGGATATCATCCATGTGCCGCCATGCTGGCTGAATGGAACTCCACGATTCTGTAGTACTGTAACTGAATGGTTGATATCCCAGCTAGGAGGTCTTCACGTATGGCCCACTGTACGCCATGCTGTGGATGACTATCATGGTCAGTCCTCTGGCATATGACTTTGTGATCATGTGCAGTAGGTTGGGAATTGGCTGGCTGAATGCAGAGTGGGAAATGGCTCCAACTTCTGATGAGATATTGCTCTTCCCTGAAAGTTGAGCCGGTCCAGCAAGGGATTGATAGGTGTCTAGGATGTCTTTGAAGCCGAGGGATTCTCCCTCGGGGCCATCCACTAAGGGGATTTCATTTAACTGGTACACTATTAGTGTCTATTGGATAGAAAGGTTGGGGAAGAAAGAAACTTACTAAGCTCAAAGGTAGATTATATGATACTTAGGTGGAGAACTTGATTCTATATGACCTGGCCTATTGAACATGGTAGTCCAGATATTCTTGATAATATTTGCTCAAAATCCAGCGATAATTAGCATTATGGATACTGACACTGTCTGTATCATAGTCCCTGTACATGTATTCCTCACTGTAAGGGGAATATGACTTCACCCATGAGTTATCTTTGTTGAAAAGAAGTGGCAGATACTTGATGAGATTATACCTATGGACTGCCTCAAAGTGCTCCAGGAATCCTTGTATCTAAGGAAGTATAAAGAGTAATTCTATACTGTCCTCCCATGCTGCCACCTGTTAGTCTCATGTGTAAGTAAGAAGTAGAAACTGTTAAGCTCACTGTATTGACTGTTGGCTCTCAGATTATTTTTGGTCATATTTCTAGACAAGACTTGATGATTGAAGAAGCTGGTATGAACTTTTGCACCTGCTATGCTAAAATGGTTAACAACCAGTGAGCCCTTCTCTATTGTTGTTGTCCCATTGACACCACCAGAATAAGACACTTGGTTGGTGAATCCCTCCCAGAAAGCAAAAACTTTCCAGGTCGCATTGCCAGCTGGGACTGTCTAATCTAAGTGGCCATTTTTTATGAATGGCCCAAGGTCAATGATTGACTGTTTATCTATCTTCACTTTCTTTGGCGTTGAGGTGTCGCTGGTGAGGTCTATGATGCAAGACCCCGTAATATCAGCCCTGTACACAGTGGGTTACTATGTAACAAGCAAGGGTCATCAAACCTGGGATAATCCTCCTAGTAATAACGCCCTTTAGATCCCCCTTCTTGGCATTGGTCAGGCCGTGCATGAATCCCCCACCTGATAGTAATGTGCCTGTGAGATTTTGCGGCTTAGGAATGGGACTGATAATTGAATTTCCTGATATGATGGTGGCGACTCCAAGTTGCTATACTTTAATTAGCTATCAAATGATTAGCTGTGTTGTTTAGGCAAGCGGGATTTGTGGTACCAGATGGACTGCTAGTCCTTCAGTTCTGGGCTTGGTGGGTGTCCCTTGGCCCTGACTCGCCCCCAGACTAAAATCCATTAAGACCTCATTCTTAACTACTGCTTCTAATGCGGGCTCAAAAACACCCTGAAAAGCTTTGGTACTAAATCTGTAGACATTCCAGTCAGTTGGGGGGGTGGCTCCAGTGGGGTTGCTATAGGAATAGAAAAGAACTAGCTTAAAGCCACCAGCACTAATAGAAGTAAGATTGATGATATCGCGCTTGAGTGAGTTAATGGTGATGCTTGCATCTGGGAGCCTGCATGTATGTTTCCCTCAGCTATCTTGAGACAGGATTATCTAATCCCATTGGCACTTACTAATAGTGAAACTTAGCCCTGGATGTTGCAGGAGGGGTTTTGAAATTATCAAGTGCTGGTGAACTGGTAGTATGGCCTGCAACAGGCAGGACTGCACCCAGCAGTAGGAACTGAAGACCCTTATATATAATCATTTCTAGAGGTCTGATGACCTGCAAACCTTGCATGATTAGACTATGCAGAAATTGGTTGCCACTGATGAATTATTTCTAAATTTGCTGGTGATAGTAGGTTGGCTTCGTTGCTAGACTTCTACAAAGTATAGGATCTTTATATGTTATAATGTGCCTTCTAGATTTCAACCCCTGTTTCCAAAAATTTGGCATATGGGGGTATGCTATATTCATGCAAATCATGAGCGACTAAGGTTCCACTAAGTCAGTACGAGTACGAGAAAGGTCTGATTGGACACACTGTGGGATGGAGCAGTTGGGGTTTATCAAGCCACGTGCTTTAAGCCCGCGTTAGTTCCCTGGTTCGCGAAATTGTTCTACCGAGGGAAATACCATTTAGCATTATTGGAGGTTTTGCTCGGTGCATTGCTGCCCCGGACCATCACCTGTTGTTCTGGGGCTTTGGGCCTTCATTATCGTGCGGGGGAAGATGGTATCTGCCTTTCCCATCACCAAAGACTGATTGAACAATTGCGGGGCTAGATCGGGTTGCTTGAGCAATTTTTCTGGCAACAATTGGTTCATTCGTAAATTTCAGGCATATGGTCCTGCCTTCTCGACATGGATCCAAGGTTCTACTCTCCTTGTCTATCTCTGCCATCATGGTACCTAATTCTTGCCCATGTTTGATGACAAATTAGCTCTATTTTTCTACAATGCACACTCTAGTTTTAATTCCCCCGATATTCTTGTTCTCACTTTGGCAGAAACTCCCCCCGCTGCCTTCCCATACTGATATTATAATATGCCCTTGTTTTCCAAACTCTCCAGCGATTTACGACATATATCTGGCCTGAGATTGTCTCTTATTAGAGTTGAA
Source organism: Aspergillus pseudoviridinutans (assembly GCF_018340605.1). Lineage (NCBI taxonomy): Eukaryota > Fungi > Ascomycota > Eurotiomycetes > Eurotiales > Aspergillaceae > Aspergillus > Aspergillus pseudoviridinutans. The sequence continues at coordinate 2,510,897 of NW_025091286.1, read as the reverse complement.
TGTTATCCATCCCATGTGTGCTGTGCCATCATAATTGTATAATAAGAAGCTCTGGGGGTTGGGTTGAAGGTAAAAGGTAGGACTTCTTTACCCTCTTAAAGAGAACTAACTAGGGCCAATGGGGAGAAGGCATTGCTTTCCCCGTCTTTAGCATGCACGTAATATGCTTGATTAGATGATGTATTTCCATCCTAAATAATTGCCTTGTATCTTGAGTATTAATAAATCTTATATGCATAGTTTATATTTATACCTTGCTTGCTATGTTCTGAGTATATGTATCTTGAGTTGTTGTTACTGCACTCCTCACCACTAGGCGCTTATTCTATAGTTACTAAAAATAAGGAATTCTCACGCAGTGTTGGGCTTGAAAAGCAGGAAGATCTGGCAGGCCTTTAATAGAAGGCTGCTTTACTCCTGTACTCTGATTGCTGTCTTGTAGCTGTACTTTGGTATGGATTAAGGCGCCTTTACTGGTATACAGGTGATGGACTCCTTTACTAAGAAGTTTGGGAAATATAGTGCTGAGAAGCAAACCTACACCATTGAGCCCTACTTTCTCTCACTGCTCAATAGTCTTAATTATATTAGATTTGTATTAGGTCTGGTCTTGGGCAGCTTTATCAGTCAGAAATATGGTTGGTGCATCTGCATATTCATCATGTCACTTTTGGTGCTGGTTGTAGTAATTGTCCTTGTCTCCTTGATAAATTAAGCATAAATTCTTGCAGGATGGATCCTTGCTTATGTCTATATTGGAATGGAGCTATCGTTGGTTCTGGTCCTATAATCAGAGCTGGTCCTGGCATATGTCTGAGGCTTTGTTGTTGGAACCTACCAGTCTGGACTTCTAGTAAGATAATTGTTGTTCTCACTCGGCGAAGGCTGCTAAATTCTAACTCTCGCTGTTAACAGTTGGGTCAGCTTGTCATGGCCTTGATATGTTGTGGCACAAGTGATATAAAAGGTGATGTGGTATGGCGCATTCCCCTTGGTTTACTGTATATCGTCCCTTCGCTTCTGGCTTGTGGAGTATGGTATATGCTAGAGGTAAGCTTCTTTGATTATTTAAAGAGCTGGAATCCACAGCAATTGCTTACTTCTGATTCACATGTAGTCCCTATGCTGGTTGCTTATGAGGGATCGTGAGCAGGAAGCCCTAGAGTCCCTACGAAAGCTGAGATAAGGATGATTTTCGGAACCTGAGATCTTGGAGGAGTTTCAACATCTCCACAGTATAATCAATTTAACTGTTGACAAGGGCTGCTTTACAGAAATCTTCCAGGGTGGTAACTGTCTCCGACCTGCCTCTTTTGTTGTCCTATTAGCGAAAAAAAGCCCGCCTGAGTGCTAATAGCCTGGTAATTAGTAAACTGGAAATGCACATTGATCACAGTGGGCATCAACGTCTTCTTCCAATTGATGGGGTTTAAACTTTGTCACTGTCTATGGAATCCTCTTCATAAAGTCCCTGAATATAATCAATCTATTTACCATGACTTGCATTAACACCGCTATCAACATCGCATTTGTGTTGTTCACCCAGCTGCTAATGGACATGGCTGGCTGAGTGTATGTCCTTTCACACTTAGCAATGTCTGCAATGCTTCCTCCCCCTAGCTAACATTTGAGTGTTGGTTAAAGACCCCTACTTGTTGCCGGCGCCATGATCCAGACTGCCGCTCTCTTTATAATGGGCGGCCTCGGCAGCACAGTAGATCCGTCCCTGTCTACCTGACAGGCCATGACATCCATGGTTACCCTGTTCGGAGTCGGCTTTCAGCTTGGATGGGCACCTTTGTCTCATGTTATTGCTGCAGAGATTCCCACGTCGCGCCTGAGAGGCCAGACCTACGCATTTGGTGCTGTTTTCCTTAACTAAGATATATTTATATAGCTAGAGAAACAGCAAGTATTATAAAAAGGTAACTTATATAGATACTTATTAGTAAATTAATATACTAAAGTTTAGTAGAGTTTCCCCTGAAGTTTAGTAGGCCCTAATATATTCCTGGTTTAGTGCTGGGTATATTTTGTTAGTAGAGTTTGGGAAGTATAGTGTACTTCAATGTATAGGGATTATAGAAGAACCTAGGCCTATATAAGGGCCTACCAAAGCTGCATATAGTAATTATTATCTAAATATAGATTATATAGATTAGTCTATAATACTTCCTTTTTGAAATTAAGGCCTATAAATTAGACTAGTACAGGCTGTACAGCTATAGAGAAGGATCTTAATCCTTAAACTCCTAAATATATCCTTCTATAGTATTTATTATATATAGAGGCCTATAGAAAGATAATTACTAAGCTATATAATATAGAGGGAATCTAGGGGAGACTATCCAACTATAATATACTTATATCTAACCTATAGATAATCTACTACATTACTGAATAGTCTGAATTTATATATTAAATAGGCCTACTTAGGCTAACTTAGCTAATTCTACTATATAGAAATAGTAGATAAGTAGGACTAGGAATATAGAAGCCCCCTATAAGGCTCTGAAATAGATATAGAAGATAATAGTTAAATACATTACTAAGTAGCTGCCTAGGAAGGGTCTTCCTAGGTACAGAATTATACTATACTTAGAATAACTACATAGAATAAGGTAGGATAAGTATTATACTAGATAGTGCAGGAGAGATGTAGCTAGGTAGTAGGCTACTTTAGTTATATAATCTACTTTTAATTTAGCCATATACTAATTTCTTATATCTTCTCTGCATTTATAGGCTTTATAGATAGGTATTTGGTTTACTAGATTCCTACTTAGAGTTGCATTTGGTCTGAGTTCAGGCGAGTCCAACCCTAGTTAGAACCAAACTGCTGTGATTTTAAGTTGAAATTTTAGAAATCAAAATCAAACCTGATCCGTTCCAATTTGGTGCGAGTTTAACTGTAAAATCTGCTACTAGGCCTAGCTAGGCCTAGCTAGGCCCCTACTAACTAACCATAGTTAGATTTGGTTTGATTTCGGGTGAGTTAAACCACTATTATTTAGTGAATTTTTGCTATTTTAAAATTTTAAATAATTATTAACTACTATACTATCTACTATGCTATTACTATACTTATAGAAAATTAATATTTTTATATAAAATATATAGTATTTATTATTATAATAATCTATATCTAAAATATCGATTCAATATCTATAGGGTTGAATGGATGGTAGTTAAAATTATTATTAGATTATAGTGATTATTGAAGGTTAATGTGTATATATATATAAATCATCACTACTTTCATACTAACCTGTGATAGAAATAATTATTCTCTTATATCTTAGCAACCACTAGGTATTTTGAATTAATATTTATATATTTAGATAGCCTAGATCTAGGGCTATCTAGTGATATCAAAATTATTAGATATATCCTAGAAATTAGTGATTTCTATCCAAAATGGTGAGGGTTGGTTAGTCGAATCCAATAAAACCTCAAAAATCAAATCTGACGGTTTTAACCAAACTCGAAACAGTTTCACCCTACCTAAACCGAAACTGAAGTGATTCCCTAGGCTAGGAACCGAACCCTCACCGCTGCGAGTTCGGTGAGTGTTGGATTCGATTTTAGCGGTTCGGTTATGCAACTCTATTCCTACTTCATTTAGTGAAGTGTCTGCAAAGCTAATCACTTTAATAGATGGGCTACATCAGGTTAATAGGATCTTGATTAATTGATTCATTGATTGGCCTTTGGGTTATTGCCAAGGCCATCAAAAAGTGTCCAATCTACAGCATTGTTAGACCGGCCGTCTTTGCAAGATTCCTGCCCAGGGCGGTTCCCAAAGTTCCCTGGAACCCCAAACCCTTTCCACGACTTTTCGGCGGCATTTACTGCCCAAGGCGGTTAGGCTAGGCTTCCAGGAGATATACGCGTGATCTGAGGGAGTTTCAGAACCCCTTGCTGTCTGAAACTGATGTCCAGATACTTCCTGAGGTGTGGATTATCCCTTTTAACTGACATGCTTATGGTTTGCTAATAACCAGAAAATCATGGAAAAAGGGGGCCATGCTCATCGACAGTTGAAGGCCAAAAATAATATAGACTAGATTGTGACAAGCGGCTAGGCAGGGAAGGACGAAGAAAGCTCCCATTCAAAAGTGGAGTCTTCGGCATCGTGTCTGTTATTTGGAGTAGATTTAGGCTACAACTCGTACTCGTATGTTCTTCCTCGTTACCCGATATTACTCTGAGAACCAGTCTGGCTGCTGTGGATAAAACAGCTCAAACCTACCCACTGCATTCACCTCGAAATAGCGATGAATTGATGACCATTGGCAATCACCATGAAGAGTGAGTCAATCTCAATTTTTTGTGCTAAGATATACTGTATAACCTCGGAATCAGCAATCAGACTCTCATCAGCAAAGAGGGCGATAAATGGAACTACTCTTGTTCCTTACAGGGAACTGGGGGGAATTTGTTCTAAAACAGTCAGATCCTACTAATATTCGTCATTTAAATGCTGCCTAAAGCGTTGTGTGAAGGCTGAGTCAATGTACCAAATGGTAACATTAATCATTTAGCATGGTATCCACATTTGCCCTGTTCTCCTTGCTGTCTACCGTGGGATAGTTAACTTTAACTAGTAATATATTGTTTACTCACGGCATAGTCAAGGGCCTTAGCACTAAATCCTACCCTTAAATATGCGTCAACTCTGTTTTCAGTCAGCGGCAGCTTCGCACTTCGCCATTTACTACCTCAGCGGCTCTAAGCGCAGTTCAGCAAACATACAGTGGCGCCGAGTTGTCTCCCATTAAAATCGCCGCCATCGGTAGGCAGCAGCAAAGCCACGCAGTAGTTAATCGCCGAGGAAGGGAGGAGACTCCGATGGATCTGTTCATCTCCATTGAGCAGACACTTGTTTTAAACTTGGGCCCAAATTTTAGTGGTTTGTGGGGCATGCTCAACTAGATAATCTAATTTTACTTTTTCGCCCCGGCTTTTGTTTGGAGACAAGTCGACTAAAATATAATGAGTGCATGTTATGCGCTGTTGCTAGGCAGCTACATTAATACATTCATGGCTTGGTTTGGCGTACTAACTCTCGCACTCAGATGTGGATCATTAAATGACACCAGCTGGGACAACACGAGAATTGGAGATATCAGCACCAAAACAAGCAGTGGGGCTATACGAACGTCATGTCAGAATTTCCTGCTGTAATGATAGTTAATTCCGCCTAAAATCGAAAACCGAAATAGTGCCAAGGGAAGTTCCACCTCATTTTCGTCTTTCCAGATGTGAACCAGATGCAGGCTCACCAAAGTATGTTAGTCCTGGTCCCTACACTGTGCGTTCAAGTAAACCTTTGTTTCAGGGCTGTGGCCCCATGGTGAGGTTAGGCATCCTAGTAAAGAATATGCCTCGTGGCGGTGCTAATGTCTCAGGAGACTTTGGAACGATAGCTATTTTTCTGGCGTCTATCTGTCATACTTATCTTATTTATATTGAGCGCCCAGGATGGCTCAAAAGACAAGTCAATCATATAGGAATTCGAATGCGAGTTAACCATGTCTCTTCTTGCATTCGGGCTGTCTTTTTCATACCTCTATCTAACGGGCACGTTAGTATTTGATACGGTCCATTGGCTCCTCCATAAATGGTCTAAATCACAGTGGAGATTCCTTCGTTGGCTTTCATACTGCCACCAATTTCATCATCTCTACTACAACCGCTCGCTAAAGTTCAACGATCGATACTCACGACAAAATTCATGGATCGCATTACCTCTTGAAATGCTCTGCAAAGTTTTGGGAAGCGTAGCTGGATGGCTACTTGCCCGGCACTTGATGGCATATAGCAAACGAACCATCGATACCGTGCCTTTACTCGTGGTGTCCGGATTCGAGATTATACGAACTGTTGTTGTCATTGCCATGGGAGGTCGAGACTCGAATCACATCGCGTTCAACACCGTCCCTAAAGACCATAGCTGGCTTTTTGTCGGGCCCGAATACCACGCCTTACACCACGTCTATCCCGAGCGATACATGGGCTCGATGGTTAAAGTATTTGACTGGGTGGCGGGAACTGCATACTCTCTGCGGAACAAAAGGGTCATCCTCACAGGCGGATCGGGCGCGTTTGGGTGCGCAATAGAGAAACAGCTCCTGTCGGAAGGGGTGAAGGATATTAAGAAGTTACACTTCGGAAAAGACTGGACTCATCATGACGTCTCTGGCGTCGGCCACCTTCTGGAAAAATCTGATATCCTTATCCTAGCACATGGTACCAAAGGAATGGATGCCATGGATGCTAATTGCAACTCGACCATGCGCCTCATCGAAGTCTTCCTCGGACGTAAAGCTGCTGACAATACTCGCCAGGCCAAGACAGTCCCGGAGATATGGTATGTAGGCAGCGAGATTGAAGTTCACCCTGCATGGGGGAATCCAGAAATGCAACGATACTCCGCCTCAAAGCGGGCCTTCCTACCTTATGCTCGAGCCCTATATGACGATCCTCGGGTAATTTACCGTCACATTGTACCTGCGGCCTTTGAATCCCGTATGGGTAAAGCAATTGTTTCGCCAGATTGGGCTGCCCGTGTGGCACTATGGTGGATTCGTCGTGGCGCTTATTATGTTCCTGTCACCTACACGGGACTCTCTTTTTTGAACTTCTTCAAGTTCCTTCTTTTGGTTCGCCCATGCACAAAGGCATATCGTGAGTAGTAGCACAGACTACTTCTACAATTGAGTTTATGCAGCATATAGAGATTGTTTAACTACATTCAGTGCTTTCTGGTCTATGTACATAGCGAAGAGGGTGGAGCTATATAGGGGAAGTATCCGAAGTATTTCCTAGGGAAAGGATCTCATTTTCTTCGATATACATATTCTCCATTTCAATTATTTCTTAAATGATATATAAGAGTCCCTTGATATCTACACAAGAGCATACCCGCCGCATTTCTTTCCTTACTCAAAACCACAAGCTACAGATAGAGGTTGGAAATTTGACCTCTATGAGACCTTTACATGGACCAGGACGTCTTGGCGGGATTTACTGCTCGGGTACCCTAGTGTGAGGTTCCTCAGATCCGGAAACTTTGACATGGACCAGGGCGACTTGGCGGGATTTACTGCCTAAGATGGTTAAGCTAGGCTGCCAATGTTTCGGAGCATTTCCTATTTAAGATTTGATGTGTAAATATTTCTAAGGTGTGAAATCTGAAGGGAAACGCTCGTTCCAACTGGGGTTGGACTACCCGAACTCGGACCAAATGCAACTCTAGTAAAAAAGGCTTATATAGGGGGGTAAGGGTGCCCACTAAGGTTAGGATGAAAAGTGGTATAGAGATATATATATCTAATAACTACCATCCTAATTACTATTATCTAAAATATAAAATCACCCATAACTCCAGTTTTTCTTAGTAAACTTAATATTTTAATTTTTATATATATAGATATAATTACTCTCTATCTATTTATACAAAAATATGTCCCTATCTAGGCCTAGGTTAGGCTAGATAAGCTTATTAGTTCTTAGAGGCCTTTGGTCACATGCACCCAATGGTTTAACCTATATCTATATGGATTAGGCAGGTTCAACCCATATCCACATGGGTTGGATCAGGCCTACCTACATCCAACCCAAACTGCGGATTGGGTCAGCCAGTCTAGCCATACCCCGTAATGCAAAGCTCTATATTAATTGTGTTCTCCATCTCCGAGCCTCCAGGGCTTGTGAAACTTTATGCTTTAGATGCAGCTAAATTGCTGGATGACAAGCGCCATGTTTGTTCTTCGATGGCTCCCGATCCCTCCCATCAATTATCTGTCCTCAACGGCCTGCTCATCAATAATTGTCGAAGCAAGCTCAAAATAGTATATGGGCTAGTATGCTCGTAACAGGCCTCTTGGCTGCAGAAGCGGACGGAAAGCAGGAAAATGATAAGTCTATTTCATAACAGCTGGACTGTATGTAGCGAATATAAATACCTACTATTCGTAACATGCCTAGATAGCCCTTCTCTGCTTTACTGTCTTCGTCATCCTTAAAAGACAACTATGGTGCCCATGACGCAAAGACTCACCCTTTCAGAGCACCTTAGCCCCAACACCAGCATCATAAAGCACTGTTGAAGCATACTCGACAATTCAAGACCCTACTTTTGATCCCGGGATTAAAAGCCTCGTTCTCTGCAATAATGTCAGTCCCAGCTCAATCCTCCGTCCTATGTCGGTACATACCCCCAAGAAAACCGCCATTACCAAACTCAACGCCCCACCAACCAAGAAAAGCAACCACAGGCTACTCATCGCCTCCGTGATCTGCGGGATTACCAGATCCTTATCCTTCTCGGAAAGGCCCTTGTACGTGCGACTGTTCACCCCGGCAATGAGGTCGGCGATCTGCCCCGGCGAGGCATTTGGCTGGACGGGCGCTATTTTGCGGAGAGAGAGGTTCTGATAGAGCGTGCCTGAGACGGCGAGGAAGACGGTCATTCCAAGGTCTTGGCCTTAGCTGTTGTTAGCACTGAAGTTGCAAGGTATGGGGACGTAGCTAAACAAGGGGAAGTCTGACAGATAGTCATTGCGCCGACGGCGTTGGGGATGTCGTGTGCTGGTACGAGGGACTGCATGATTGCGAATCCGGCGACGAGGTAGCAGCCTGATCCGGCGCCGACGAGGATCGTGTACCCGTATATTCGGGAGGTGGGCGTGTGGGTATCGACCGTGTCTGGATGCACAGATAGGATAAGCGGTAGAACGGCCAGGGCATGCCTGAGCTACTTACACATCAAAGCGGAGCCGACGATAATGAGACTGCTCCCGACGACGTACCAGGGCGTGACGTAGCCGAATCGTGGCATCAGGGCCCCGTTTAGAAGGGAGAAGAATACCATCAGAATGATGAAGGGGAGAAGACGGACTCCTGCTTGAAGGGGTCCATCGCCCTAGTTGGGAAGCATTAGCATACATGGTCGATGATAGTCGACGGAGCATATACCCTAAGGAACTGGAAGAAGAGTGGGATATAATATGTCATTGTCTAGAGGGGAATCGACTCAGTCAGCGCTCGCTCGTTGATGTCAATGACTAGAAACAGAACGACTCACCAGCATAATCCCGGAAACAAGAAACACCTGTAACTGCAGGTTCATCAGCACCGGCCGTCTGAAGAAATGCGCGGGATATAGACGATGCTCCTTGGAAACGCCAGGATGGTAGATCGTCAACCCGATTGTGAGTATCAAGAAGAAGCCGGCAAGAGTCCACAGCGCAATCTCCTGCCCGGAATGCCACTGATATGTGGTCCCGCCGAAATTGATCGCCATGGTGAAGCACATGGACCCTGCGAGGAAGACGACGGTGGTGATCCAGTCCATCATGCGAAGCTTCTCCGCTATTGATTTGCCTGGCTGGGTGGGATAGCTGGGGAAGAGCAGAAAATACGCGGGCGAGAAGACAGCCCCTATGACGAGGTTGATGTAGAAGGCCTGGCATGTTCGCGATTGTTAGGAAGGGACGGAATGAGTGTATATAGGAGTGATAATCATACCCATCGCCATGTTGCACTGCTGGTAGCAAACGCACCACCAACCTAGTAGAAAGGAAGTAAGAAAGTGCTATAAAGTGATGATCATGACCAATGCTCAGTTGGATCCATACCACCGGACCAAGAACGCTACCCAACCCCCACAGCACTGCGATACCAGACATATACAGCGGCCGCTCCTTCATCGACGTGAGAACAGCAATGTACATCAAGGACCCGGCGTGCATGCCACAACCTCCAATGCCGGCAATGACCCGTGCAATGATCAGAACCGTCATGCTAGGCGCTGCACCGCAGATGGCACTGCCAACCTCGAAGAGGAAGATATTGAAAATATACAACCATTTGATGTTAAAGATCCCATACGCCTTGGTCCAAGGCAGAATGGTCATGGTGCCGAGCGCAAAGGCCACGCCAATCCATGGGAGGAGCTCCACGTGCCCGAATCGATCGAGGATGGCAGGTTGGATGTCGGCCACATTGAAGTAGGTCAGTACGATCTTAACGAGGCCCGTAGAAAGGTTACATACAATGGTATTATCTAGCGCGAAGAGAAAAGTAGTGGATAACATAGAGCCGTACGCTGTCGCCCACTGCAGGGCGTTAGGATCGGCTTACTTGGCTGGAAAAGGCTGCTCACCTTCCACCCGTGGAGGGAGCGAGGCGATTTCACATCTTCACTTGCAGTGATCGTACTGGTACTGGTGTCGGCCGATAGTGCTGCTTCGTTGTGGCGTTGCTTCTGCTCCGCCATTGTGATTTCGGCCATGATTGCTGGTCGTTCGTCTGCCACGGGAGCGGTTGAAGAAGTAGCTATTTTCGGGACGTCAGTGAAGAAACTAAATTCGCTCGGGCAGGTTAAATGGGTGAACACCGTACAAATTCAGGCCACCGCTCCATGAACCAGCGGAGCAGCTCGGCCGCTCCACGGCCGCTTGTGCAGCTGCAGTCTTGGCTGGATGACAAGGACCATGCGGGCTTCAATTTTAAGTGAGGTTGTAAGGATGGAAGGAATGCGGAGGATCCGAAGATCGAGCAGCAGTGAGGTCGCGTACAGGCTACATGCTAGCCTAGTCAGGGAGTAATGCAATATATTCACAACGATATACTTGATTGCTGTATTCCTCATTGTTTCTCTCAGAAGTGCGGGGATAGCTGCCTCTGTGTCACGTGATATGGTTCATCACAGAGGTAAAATTGAAATTATATCTACTATTGTGCAGAGTTGGAGAAGGATGACGCGCCTTTATTGGTCAGTGATCTTACGAGGTAGAGGTAGGAAGCGCCCAGTAGATAGAGCCTCGCACCGGTTCTGCCTTTTGCTCTTATAGGGATAGTATTCATCCCTTCTCTCCAGCTCTTGAGACCATATCCTATAAGTTACACGAGCAGCTGGTCATGAGCTAAACCTGCGATTGCCATTCGTGCTGGTGAGCTCTGTGAAGCTATATGACCATCTACAGGACAAGTTTCCCATCTTCGGCCTCTGCTCATTGTTTAAATCTCTCGTTCCTGGTCTCCAAAAACTCGGAGATCAGCCCGCAATAATCCTGTGGGCGGTATGGACTCAAGAGCTCTGCAACCGGATTATTCTTGCGCTTCGTCCGTAACCCCAAATCTCGCATAAGGGTATCGATATACTAGCCAAATGTAAGCACCACCGGGAAATCAACTGCACCGAGTCCAGGTACTCACTGAAATATAGTCGTAGACCATGTACGCGTGCTTCTTCCCCTGTTCAAGATACCGTTTCCTAGCCCAGGCATTGAAAGTAGCACACTCCTGCTCCATCTCCTCCTGAGAGGGCAGATCCAGCCAGCCCAGCATGAACGCAACACCCCACAGCGCCTGAACCTCTCCCGTCAACGGCGTATATCCGGAATGAATAGACCCCGGAAAGAAGACCGATCGGTCCCCGTTCGCCGCCAGATGGGGCACGACCAAGCGGCGATAGTGCCGATTGGGACTGTACCGGGGCTCTGCATCCCGCTTGAAGGGCGGATTAGGGGCTACCCGGAGCATCGGTAACAGGCGGTTGATCTCTTCTTCACCGCGGGCGTCAAATTTGCTCCAGCGGGGATGTTGCGTGTGAGGATCGTAGGACAGGTTGCATTCGCCCTGAAGGTCTGGGCTGAAGCCTTGGTAGGCCTTGTCGTAGCCGGTGCATGTGATGACCATGTCGGTTGCGACGGAGCGGCCATTCTTGAAGTTTACCACGTTTCTGTGTGAGAGGGACTCGATCTCGGTTCGGTGCATGGTCACGTCGCCGGCGTGGAAAACGCACCAGAAGTCGGGAACGGTGACGATGCCGAGTCCGCCGCTGCCCCAGAACATGCTGAATGGTTCAAGCTCGGTCAGTTGCTGAGCAGATAAAAAAGAAGGACATTCGACCTACCCATAACCCGGCGGATGTGGACGGAGCATTTCTGCATTGGGACTCTTCGAGTAGCCTGCGTGCTGGGCGGAGAGGAATGTCGACGTGCGCCAATATACCCGTGTCAAGATGCGGCCGACGGAGGATCGCTGAAGAAATTTATACAACCCACCGTTTGTATTCATGATACAAGGGCTGAAGCTGGCTGCCATGCGCGTGGAAACGTGCTCGGCGGTGCTCCACAGACCCAGGAAGGTGGGCGCAGAGATGGCAAACGGCCCCGACGGACTCTCGCGGATCACCCAGTCCACTTTCTTTCCGGCCTTGAGCAGGAGAAAGACCACATCGTACGACGACTTCGCAGCCCCGACAACTGTCGCTCGCTGTACGTGGTTGTGGATGTAGTCCATATGCTGGTTGAGGGACTGGGTGTGGACGACAGGTTGGTCGAACTCCTTTTGCGGGAATGAGGGTATGATCGGGTTCGAGGTAGGCCCAGTGGCGTAAATCAACTTCTCGCAGGACAGGCGGTGGCCCGTCGAGGTTTCCAACACCCAGCCCAGCGGCTCCTGGCGCTTTTCGACGCGGGCCACTCGCGTCTGCAGTCGAATACGCTGTATCAAATCGAACTCTACGGCAAATCTGACCAGATATTCATGGATCGTGTTTGCCGGGATGTAGCCCTGCGAAGATACACCTTCTCGCGGCATAGGAAAGAAAGAATACTGGAACAATGGATGGCTTATTTGCGCAAAGAGCGTGGGGTATATCTTTTCCTTGCTCCAGCAGCCGCCCACAGTCTGGCCATCATCTACAACCAGGAGGTTGGCTGAGGGAGCAAGTTGCAGGTATGTGTAGGCGGATATCAATCCATTCCAGCCTTGAATAGATTAGACAACATAAAGACAAGCCATGTAGACAGTAAGAAAGCAAGCTTACCTGCGCCCACAACGATCACATCGAAATCCTCCACTTCCATCATGTCAATGTCGTGATGATCGTCGCCGAGAGACAGGGAGATGTACGCACCCTCGGCCTTCAGCAAACCTCCCAAAGCCTCTGATAATATATCGAGGAAGGCGCCGAACTGTAGACGGAGGAAATTAGTCCGGTGCTCTGGAAGGGCTCGCGGCCCGTAGGCCATACCGAAGGACGAGAATGCTAAGCCCCCGTCGGCCGGCCGATCGGGCCCGCTAGTGCGAGGAGCTGACGAGCATCGCCTCCTTCTCGGTCAAAGGCGGTCCCAGTAGGGCGTTTACGAGATCCAGTAAGGCCGATGACACGGCGATGGGCATGAAGCACGGTGCACTCCACGTGCTGGTGTGTGGGAGGTCCTGTCATGCAGGGTTATACATATATATCATCTATACAGGCCTGGTATGAGTTCAACCCAACTGCCCTCCGTTGATCTTTTCTATTCATCCATATTGACTGCATTGAATACATCACCATGCCTTACATGAAAAGTGGGGCGTCCTCCAGCTTCTCTGAGAGCGACCAGTCGCCGGTCAGAGCGCCTGTAGATGTGCAGGATGTCGTTACAGATAGCGAGTATATCGGCGCGACTGTCGCAGACTATGCGGAACTGCCGTTGAGTGAGCAGTTGGAGCCTATCGCTGTGGTAGGAATGGGTGAGATTGAGCTTTCTAGTCCTAATGAGTCCTCCTGCTAACCATAGCCAGGCTGCCGTCTCCCGGGGGATGTGCGGTCCCCGTCCGACTTCTGGAAGATGATGATGGACGAGGGAAGTGGCCAGTCGGCTCGTGTGCCTTCATCACGATTCAATATCGACGCGCATTTCCACCCGGACAACGATCGACCGGGGAGCTTCTCAGTGTTGGGCGGGTATTTCCTAAATGAAACCCTCCAGGAGTTTGATCCGACCTTCTTTGGTCTGACGCCCATCGAGGCCATGTGGATGGACCCCCAGCAGCGCAAGCTGCTCGAGGTGGTTTATGAAGCATTCGAATCTGCCGGAGTAAGCCTCACACAGGTTACCGGATCCTCGACAGGATGTTTTGTGGCCAGTTTCACGTCCGACTTTCAGCAGATGGCCTTCAAGGAGCCTGCCTTTCGACATGGGCTGGCCGCGACCGGAGTCGACCCGGGCATCATTAGCAACCGCATCAGCCACATCTTCAACCTCAAGGGCCCCAGTATGCTCGTCAACACCGCCTGTTCCTCTTCTGTATATGCAATTCACAATGCCTGCAATGCCCTGCGCAACGGGGAGTGTGCCGCTGCTGTCGTCGGGGGCGTCAATCTTGTGCTTACCGTGGACCAACATATGAATACAGCCAAACTGGGTGTGCTATCACCCACGTCCACCTGCCATACCTTTGACGCCTCTGCGGATGGGTACGGTCGTGCTGAGGGAGTCGGGGCCGTGTATCTCAAGCGTCTGAGTGACGCCATCCGCGACGGTGACCCCATTCGCGGTCTCCTTCGGTCCAGTGCGACCAATAACAACGGCAAAGTGCCCGGAGCCGGCATTACTCACCCCAGTTTCTCTGGCCAGATGGCTGTCATCAGACACGCCTACGAGCGAGGAGGCCATCTTGACCCGCGGCTGACCGGGTATTTTGAGTGTCATGGCACGGGGACGGCGGTTGGTGATCCGCTGGAAGTACACGCCGTGGCCAACGCCATGAATGATCAGCGCCAAACAGAGGACGGACCATTGCGGATCGGGGCCGTCAAGACCAACATCGGCCATAGTGAGGCGGCCAGTGGCCTCTCCGCCGTCATCAAGGCCATCCTCACGGTCGAGCGCGGCGTGATTCCCCCAACCCGGGGAGTCGTCAACCCGAACCCGGCCATTGACTGGGACGAGTGGAAGGTAGAGGTTGTGCGAGAGCCAACGCCGTTTGCGCCTCATTTGCCTGTCAAGCGCGTCAGCGTCAATTCCTTCGGTTACGGCGGCACCAACGCTCATATCATTGTCGAAGGGGCGGATTCAATCTTGAGACAGAAGCAGACATACCGCTATCAAGGGCAGCACCCGGACTATGCGACCAAGTCCCATCGGGGCGCTTTCAACCGCAACCGCCCGTTCCTGCTTCCCTTCTCGGCGCATGACAAGGAGACACTGAAACGCAACATCAGCGCCCACGGCCAGGTCGTCGACAACTACAGCTTGCTGGACCTATCCTACACCCTGGCCAACCGCCGGACGCAGTTCAACAGCCGTGGGTTCACTGTCGCCACCTACGCCAACCGCACCCAATCATTCCAGCCCTCGCTTCCGGACTTCGTTTTTGGCGACAAGAAGAGCGCTCCACCAACAATTGGATTCGTCTTCACCGGCCAAGGAGCCCAGTGGGCCCGCATGGGTGCCGACCTCATGATGTACTATCCCAGTTTCCTGCGCACCATCCGACATCTGGACCAAGTCCTCGAGGATCTAGACGATATGCCGGTCTGGACACTGGAGGATATGATACTGGAAGACGCCGGCGCCTCTCGCGTGCAAGAGGCTGAGTTCTCCCAGCCGCTCTGCACTGCTATCCAAGTGGCTCTTGTGCAGCTTCTTCGCAGTTGGGGAGTTCATCCAGCCGTCACCTGCGGGCATTCATCGGGAGAGATTGCGGCGGCTTTTGCGGCGGGGCTCCTCACGGCCCCGGAGGCCATCATCCTCGCCTATTACCGGGGCAAGGTGGTGAAGGAGATCGAGACAAATGGAGCCATGATGGCTGTTGGCCTTGGCGCCGAAGATGTGGAGCCTTATTTGACCGCGCTGGAGGATGGAGGGGTGGTTATTGCCTGCCACAACTCGCCGTCGAGCGTGACGCTGAGTGGCGACGCGGACGCACTGGCCAAGCTGCAAAAGGAGCTGAGTGATGCGAATATCTTCGCGCGGATGCTCAAGACGGGAGGCAAGGCCTACCACTCGCCACATATGCATCCCGCATCAGCACGGTATGAAGCTCTCGTGCGCCAGGCACGCTTGGCTCTGGGCAAGATGACTCCTCGGTCTACCCTCCCTGCGCCGGTGAGGATGGTATCATCCGTGACCAACGCCGTCTTTCCGGAGGACGCAAGCCTCGACGAGACGTACTGGAGTGCCAACCTAGTGAGCCCAGTGAAGTTCAACCAGGCCCTGCACACAATCGGCAACAGTGACGAGTTCAAGCATGTCGATCTTCTCATCGAAATCGGTCCTCATTCGGCGCTCGCCGGGCCCATCCGCCAGATCAAATCCGCGGGCAATTTCACTCAATGGGAATACCTCCCCAGTCTGGCCCGGAACACAGACTGCGCCGTCTCCATGCTCCGCCTGGCAGGTGAGCTCTTCTTGCGCGGCTATCCGCTCGCCATTGACCGCGTGACCGCCATCGAGGAGGTCTCTAAGGTTGGTAAAGCGTCATATCAGATGGGCAACCTGATTGTTGATTTGCCCCCTTACCAATGGGACCTGAACAAGCGCCTCTGGGCCGAGTCGCGACAGAGTCGCGAGCACCGTGCTGTCCAATACGCACGACATGATATCCTCGGCTCCATGATGCCGGGGGGTTCACCGACAGAACCCACCTGGCGGAATGTGCTTCGGATTCGTGACCTTCCCTGGCTCCGCGATCATAGTCTGGGCGGGGAGGCGGTTTTCCCTGCAGCAGGGTACTTCTCCATGGCCATGGAGGCCATCACCCAGCTCAACGAGCTGTCGTCCTCCCCTGTCGTTATCGAGGGGTACACCCTCCGCGATGTGTCCATTGAGACCGCATTAGTCACGCCGGACGATGACACCGGCGTGGAGGTACTTATCACCCTCCACCCCGCAGTGCAGGGCAAGAGCAAACACAACAGGACAAAGCGATGGTGGGACTTCAGCGTGACTTCAGTCTCTACCGATGGCCCGCAGAGGCACATGGCGGGGACGATCGGGCTCATCACAGGCCAGGCAGACAGCCAGAGGCCGGCACCCCGCCCCGTCCCGACTTTTGCGCAGAGAGTATCCGGCACAGCGTGGAACCAGGCTCTGCGGCGCGTCGGGTTCGACTACGGCCCGACGTTTCAAGATATGGAGGCCATCCGGTTCGACGGGAAGACGTACGCTGCTGCCTCAGCGACGAATATCAAGAACGCCGTGGGCACGATGCCAGAAGAGTCTCGCTATGTGCTTCATCCGGCCTCGGTGGACTCCTGCCTCCAGCTCATGATTGTTGCCGTGTACGCCGGCCGCGCGAACGCCATGCCCTGCGGTGTGGTCCCCTTGCAGGTGGACGAGGTGAGCATCTGGACGCCGAGCGAGGAACAGCTCTCCAGCCCGGAAGCGGAGGCGTATTCCTGGATCACCGAGCGCGGGAGCCGATCGTTTGTCGGCAGCAACCAGCTGGTCGGCAACGATGGCCGGCTGGTCATGCAGATCAAGGACATGCGCTGCGTGTCGTATGAGGCGGCACTGCCCCAGCGGTCCTCGGATCTTGTGTCTCCCCAGCCGTACGGGGAGATGGTCTGGAAGCAGGATATCGACTCGCTGATTCGCTCCGAAGAAATGGACATTGCAACCCTGGTCCAATTGATGGCGTTTAAATGTCCGGGCTGTCGCGTGCTGGACGTCGGCGGGCTGAATAGCCAGGTTTTGTTGGGCTTGATGCCCGAGCTCCAGCTCACGGCCACGGCGACAACTGCTGAGGATGTTAAGGGACTGCAGGACGCCCTCATAGAGTACCCACAGGTGCAGATAAGGCAACTGCTGCTATGTGAGGACCTCGAGCCGCAGGCTTTCAAGCCTGCATCCTACGAGTTTGTCATTAGCCATGAGGTGCAGAATGGAGATGAGCTGAGACAACTGCGCACGCTACTGGTGACCGGTGGCCGTCTTGTGCTCCCTGCATCATCTGGATTAGCCGGTGACGCGTCCAGTGCTGCCAATCTGACGATTACTCCTGTGAATGCCGGCAAGCACATCATGGGAACTGCCTTTGAAACCGACGAACAGGGTCCTAGTGATGGAAACGAGAGCCGCAAAATCCGAATCGTCCATGGCCAGCGCCAACCATCAATCCTACCCTTGGTTGTCGTCTCTCTGGAAAAGCGCGGGTTCCTAATAACAGTCTCGAGCCTACAGGATCCGATTGAGCCAGGTGAGCACATCATCATGCTAGCAGACTACGAAGGGCCCCTCCTCCCTACTATCAGCGAGACGGATTTTATCGGGCTACAGCATCTCCTAACCAAAACGGGCTCTCTTCTCTGGGTGACTGCAGGCGCGCTGGCCGCCGGGAAGAAGCCCGAGTTCGCAATGGCAGCCGGACTGCTCCGCGCGATGAAGTCGGAGCAGGCCTCGCTGAACGTCGTAGCCATCGACTTCGACCCGGACACGACTCCCCTCGAGACAATCACCGAGGTGATTGCATCCAGGGCTGAGCAACAGGTTCAGCAGCCATCGTCCCTGGAACCGGAGTATTGGGTCTCTGGGCCGAATACGCTGATCAGCCGATTGCAGCCGCACCGCGACTTGAATCTTACGTACGCAGTGGAGGACAGCGAGACCATCCACGGGCCGTTCAAGGCGCAGGAGCCTATTTCTGGGCATTTGCAGTCTGGAAAGGTAGTCTTCACGCAGGATGATCGCGTCGAGGAATCTCTGCGTTCAACGGAGGTCGAGGTCAGGGTGGAGCTCACGGGCTTGAACAGGGAAGATGTGATGGTCATTACTGGGGTGGACTATCCTACTGCGTTCAGCCGTGAGATCGGCGGTGTCATTTCTCGCATTGGAAGCGCCGTGCAGAATGTATCGGTTGGAGATGCCATCGTGGGCTTCAGCTTCGACAGATTCGCGACCTTCCAGCGAGTCGATGAGAGCATGGTCCAGCGCGTGAACCCGGGTGAGAGTCTGGCTGAACTGGTTAGCTTGCCCATGGCATACAGTGCGGCGATATACGGGATGGAGGAGCTGGCCAGGATCAAGGCTGGAGAGAAAGTGCTTGTTCTGAGTGGCTCAGGGCTGGCCGGTTCGGCTGCTCTTCGGATTGCGCAGATCAAGGGAGCGATTCCCTACGTGACCGTTTCGGATGCGAGCCGTGTCGATCTTGTGCAGAGGAGTACGTCGTTGCCGAGGGAGCAGCTCATCCTCGAGGCCGACCTCTCATCGCTCGAATCACTGCGCTTTGACGTCGTTTTTAGTTCAGGCTGGGTCGATTCCTCCATTGCAAGGGAGACATGGCGGTTCATCGGGCCCTTTGGTCGCTTCATTGATTGCGGCCGTAAGGACATGCTGTCTCGTGGTGTGCTAGACAGGTTGCCGATTAGTAGAGGTGCCCAGTATCTTGCCTTCGATATGCTGGGACTCTACGAGCTTAAGCCAGAGGTCTTGTCGGCTCTTCTCGCTCGAACAGTCGACCTCTATCGCCAAGGAGAGATCCTCGCTCTCCAACCCCTCAAAGTTTGCAACATCGCGGAACTCCCTGCCTGTGTCAGTTCCTTCTCCGATGATCTAGAATCTGGCAAAACGCTGGTTGCTCACGAGGAGTCGAGCCATGAGCTGGAGTTTCTACCCACCAGCCCTGCACTTCGGCTTAGATCAGACGCAACGTACCTCCTTGTCGGATGTCTCGGCGGGCTAGGACGTAGTCTGACGTCGTGGATGTTCCAGAAGGGAGCTCGGAGCTTCCTTTTCCTCTCCCGATCCGGTACAGACAGTGAACAGGCAGCGGCACTAACGGACCATCTCCAAGCCGCTGGTGCTCGTGTCATTGTCGTCAGAGGGGATGCTAGTGTCCGCGAGGACGTAGAGAGAGCCGTGAAAGCCGCTCCAGCAGTACAGCCCATTCGGGGCGTGATTCAAGCTGCCATGGTGCTCAGAGTAAGTGACCCCACTCCTTTCACAGTCCAGGTACTAACCTCAGCAGGACGGCATCTTCAGCAACATGACCTACAACGACTGGACAACCAGCACCAAGCCCAAGGTCTCCGGAACGATGAACCTCCACCACGTTCTGGCCGGTATCCCCCTCGACTTTTTCGTCACCACCAGCTCTGTCTCCGGTATCCTAGGCACCCCGGGACAGAGCAACTACGCCGCAGGAAACAGCTATTTGGACGCCCTGGCTCGCCACCGCCGACTGCACAGCCAGCGGGCCATCTCCCTCATCCTCCCCATGGTCCTGGGTGTGGGCGTGATCGCCCAGAACGCCGAGCTGGAGATATCACTCAAGCGAAAGGGCATGTACGGAATTGACGAGACGGCTCTCCTGCAAGGCTTCGAAGTGGCTATCCTCGAGCAGCAGGGAGACCGAGATGCCACCGACACTGTCGACCATATCGTCGTGGGCCTCGACCCGGCAGAACTGCGCAAAGCTGTTGACGAGGCGGGCGACACGGTTGATAGCTTCTGGATGGACGATCGGAGGTTCAATGCGGTTGTGCAGGCCATGAACGCTGGCAGTGCGTCTGGGTCAGCCGCGGCACAGACTGTTTTGGGCGCGTTGCGGGATAGCAATGGGATTGAAGCTACTGAAGCGATGGATATTGTGGCTGAAGCGGTGATTGGCAAATTGGCGCGGATGCTGCTGATTGAAGTGGAGCAGATTGAGCGCGATGGACGGTCGATTGCCAGTTATGGGGTGGATAGTATGGTTGGGGCAGAGCTGAGGAATTGGATCTTCAAGGAGATGGAGATGGATATTCCGTATCAGCAGTTGTTGGGGGCGTCTTTGACCATCAACAGGTTTGCAGAGCAGGTATGTGCTGCTCAGGGGATCATGGTTAGTACTTAGATTGATAGAGTGAATGTATTGTTTTGCTATATTATTCATGGCCAAGCTGGCTACATAGAATATAACCGTACTAACTGCCAACACTACTCAGTATATATACGCAAAGGCTTAAGAAGTATCATATATACCGAAAGCATTGAGAAGTATCAAGGATATAGGCAGCGTGGATAGCTACAAACATGTAATAGAACTGTATGATACGTGACCTCTCCTGCTACCTCAAGCCCCCTGCCAACCACACCATGATTTTAACCTGTTACATCTTCTTCTTTACTCCATCCTCCCTCAGCCGATACTCTCTCACAGCCAAAGCCATCGACCCTACGGCTCCAGGTCCAATCACCACAGATCCAAGAAGCAACCAAGCCAGCCGCCGCCACTGGGCAGTCCTCCCATCGACCTTCCCTAGCAGCAAGTGAACATAGAACACACAAGCCAGACTAACCACAATCCAATCAAACTGCGAAAATAGATGGTACCCCTCCAGCAACGTCAGGTATGCTCTCGGCTGCAGAGATCCCGTGTCAACAGGGTTACCGACTTTGCCGGGAGTGGGCCAAAACAGTCTGGTCAGACTGGCATCGCGTCCTGGGACAGCCAGAGCGCTGAAGACGATGAAGAGGTGCACGGCGGCGGATACGGCTGCCGTGAATAGAAAGGAGGCGACGATCCAGGGTCTGTCTACGTTCGGGGCCCGGGGATTCTTGGAAGCAACCAGGCCGTGGCGGGGATATTGAAGGGCAATGCACAGGAGGCAGATGATTACCATGAGGAAAGGCGAGCCCAGGAAGCCTGCAATGGACCCGTGGTGAGTCCATGTGTCCCAGCCGAGCCAGGACGGGGCGAAGAGGAACAGCGGGAAGAGCAGCATGGTCGGGATGGTGGTGGCGAAGAGGGCAACGGCTTCGTTCAGGGGGACCGTTGGGTCCCGCGCGGTGGCTTCGCTCTGGCAGATGCTGTAGAAGTAGAGGGGCTGGATAACGGCGGCGCCAAGGGCATTCCACAGGATGATGAACGGGATGGGGCTGTATCAATGTCATACATCGTCAGCAGGACCTTTAACCGGGAGATCTGATGGGTAGACGTACTGGCGCAGGGCAAGTTTGCGGACTCCGCGCCGGCGGCTCTCGATAAACACCCATACGCCAGAGCAACAAAGCAGGACGACCAGATCGACAAAGAGTCGACGAGGGCCATCGGAGAGATCGTTTGACAGCACCTCGTAGAAGGCTGCCAGGTAGGTCAGGCGCGCATCAAGCACCCCATTCCCGGTATACGTTGAGCGAAGTCGCCGTCCGTCCGGGAAGAAGCCCTGCGCAATAACGGCGTTCATATTGTCCAGGGTCCCATTGGTGAAAGCAACGCCCCAGAGCAGAATCGCCCCGAGGGTGCCTAAGAAAAGTAGACTGGAGGAGGTGATGGTGGCCATGGTGATTGCCTGCGAGATACAGAGTCTCAAGAGCAAAATAATCCAGAGTCAGGCTTTTTCAATGACAAGACACTTGTTCGACTGAACAAACCCTCCTAATCCGACAACAGCGCCGCCCTCCGCGCTCGCCCGCGTCAGGCTCGTCGGCCGTCCACGCGGCCGCCCCTGCATAAACACGGCAGATACACCCGCACGATAAGGCACGATGGGCTTCGGACGCGAGCGCTACGGGTAAGCCGTGCTTCACCAGCCGTTGCTACTCTGGCTATTTCTATTTCACCTAAATGCAGCTCTTCTCAACGGCATAAGCCATAAACAGGATCTCTACATGCCTCACTAGCCGATTTGCAATTCGCAATTGCAAAACATATTCCCAATGACCTCCCCTTCCTTATCTCCAAACGACCGTTTTCGCGTGGTGATTGTGGGAGCCGGCGTCGCAGGGTTGACCCTCGCGCATGCCCTCGATCTCGCGGGCATCGACTATGTCTTGGTAGACAAAGGAGTCGTCGCACCACCCTGGGGGATCAGTATCACGCTTCATCCGCACGCCTGCCGCATTCTGCATCAGATCAACTGTTTCGAGGCGGTCTCGGCACAGTGTACGACGATGGAGCTGTTTTGTCTCCGTGGGCCGGACGGAAAGGTCTATCACGAGCAGCGGTTCTTTGAGGCAATTGGGAAACGGTATGCGGCCCTTCCAAAGTATGAAGTTCCAGGGCTTATGTCGCGTGTAGTACAGGGTATACGACGCTCACGCTCGAACGAAGGGCATTACTACGGACGCTGTATGATAAGCTACGGGATAAGTCCCGGGTCATCGAGCGGTGCCGGGTCCAAGACATCCAGGAGCGCGACGGGAAGGTCCACGTCCTCATGGCCGACGGTAGCAAGCAGACAGGGGACTTGGTGGTAGGCACGGATGGGGTGCACAGCGTCGTGCGGGAGTTGATGTGGAAGAGAGCGAATGAGGTTATACCGCATTTCATCTCTGCCGCTGAGAAACGATGTTCGTATTTGCACACTCCCTGTTGAAGACAAGACTGACCAAGCAGCAATTGTGACCTCCTACAACGCCCTGATTGCCATGTGTCCCATGCAGCCCGGCCTCGGGCTGTCAAACATGCACTGTGTCTCCAACGACAAGTTCTCCTTTCTCATCCTGTGCCAGCCGGACACGATCTACTTCGTGGCGCATTGCAAGCTCCCCGGCGGGCGACAGACGCGCTGGCCAAATAGGGAGCGCTACACGCAGGCCGATATCGACGAACTGGCGACCAAACTGGCCGATTATCCTCTGTCCGAGTCGCTGCTGTTCGGGGAGCTCTGGGAGAAGCGAACGCGGGCGCATCTGGTGTCTCTTGAAGAAGGTGTCTTGGAGCATTGGTTCTTCGGGCGGACGGTGCTCGCCGGAGACTCGGTGCATAAAGTCACACCCAATGCAGCCTTTGGCGGCGCCACGGCCATGGAGAGTGCCGTCGACCTGGCCAACTCGATCCACCGAGCGGTGACTGCGCATCCGAATAAGACGCCGTCCGACGTGGAGATCAGGGATACCTTGCAGGGGTACGAGAACTCTCGGCGAGATCGTGTGAAGGACATCTACCGCGTGAGCTGGATGTTGACGCGGTTGCAAGCGTATGACGGGTGGCTGAGCTACATCGCGCAACGATGGGTGTTGCCGCTTATTGGGTTGGATTTCGTGGCGAAGAATGTTGCGCAGACGTGTAGTGAAGCTCCGAAGCTGGAGTATGTCTTTGTCGATGAGGACAGGGGCAGTTTGGGGTGGAAAGATAGTAAACCGGCGGCCAAGCGCAGCGAAATGCTTATGGCCCCGAAGTCGCAGCTGGTTCCTTATTTTCCGCTGCTGTTTGGTGCCGTGGTGATGTTTTCTTCTGTGGCGTTTGTCTTTATGGTTTGAGTCCTACGACAGCGGACAGCGTAGATAGAACAAGAGTCTCACATGTCTGGAATAAGATCTAAAGGGCATAAACCAATCCCTCTTCAGGGCGCACTGCACCATTGGAAAGTTTTTCCCATCCCCCGTAGATTCCATTCTCTCCAGCAATGCCCTGTCCGAAGACTAAACGCATGTCAGGGATGGCGGAGGCACGGTGTGCTAACCATTCCTTCCACCTGTGCGAGACCTTTCCAAAATACGTTGCAGCTCCCTCCCGGTTGATGACTGTATCCTGGATGCCAGAGGTATTGTACTGGATCTTTCCAAGTAATTGCATAGCTGCACGAGCAGCCTGGACTTCATCTGCTGTGTACACCTGAATAAAGTCAATATAATGCCTCAGACGCGAGGTAAAATCAGAGAGACTRACCTTCTGCTGACTGCCCACCTGCAGAATGACAGTTTTGCATGACTGAAGCGCCGACTCTTGAATATTCTGGCATATCTGACTCAGGACATTGTCCCGCGCCCCGCAGTCTATAATCACCACCTTTGATGGCTGTAGACCCTCAATCCACTCAGTTGCTTGGTTAATTTCTGTATATGCTAATATCTTAGACACACACCCCCAGCCTTTTCTATCTGCGACCTCCTGCAACACACTAGGTGACGAAGACGAAGTAACCTGTACCAAACCCAGGGGTCCACTTTCCCTGGCCCGGTTGAAAAGACACCATGAAAATGACCGTGCAACCTTGGTTGATGCACCTAGAACCACTATAACAGCAGATGAGAGATCTGCATCATCCGCAGACCAGGGGAGTTTACTCGCTGCTCCAAGCGGATGAACTGGTTCTTGTGCGCGCGGGTTAGGAGAAAACACATACTCACTAAGCAGATATCCAGCGACCCAGACCCCTTGGAAAACTGTACTCCATGCCCTCTTATCTAGCTCTTCTTCTTCTTCATTAGGGAGTACCCATTCATAGCGATTGTATATAGGCATCAGCTGTTGTCTGTGGCTGCTAACTTCCACCCAGTGGCCTTCAGGATCACTGCGTTCCAAGCGCAGGAGAGTAGGCAATGTGGAGGTAGGCCAGTATCCCCAGATAAGGGATTCTGGGGTGATTCCAGGGACATTGCTCTCAGTGACAGTGGCATATCCCCATGCTGGGACAATGCCCCAGGAGGACTGATCATTGTATGGGGCCGGAGCGGTGGGTGGGACTGGGTATGTTTTCCACCTGTGGCTGTCAGTGACAACAGATACAAAGCCAGGCCGCGTACCAATGCAGTAGATCTCCTCCACGTGCGTAACTAAGGTTGTTGGAAGTCAATCCTAGAAGGATAGGTCGCGCACGGAGCGACAAGGAAGGCAGGTTGTGGTCTAGAGATGGAGGAATTTTCACCACAGCGTGTTGGCGGTTGTCGGCCTTGCAGACAACATGGATCATCTCTGGGTTTGTAGCAGGGGATTCCATCCTGATGACTGTGATGAAATGAAAGAGTGAGAAAAGGTTGAAGGACTGAAGCAGGTGGCCTCTTCTCTTCTATTTTTCTTTGTGCTTCCTTAGTCTGCCCCTCCTTTAGTCGCTGGAGACGGCCGACAATTTCCGTGGGTGCATAGTGGAGAGTGGAGAGTGACGTTTCAGATATGCAGGCATTATGGCATAAGATTTTAGTTGACTGACATTTAGCTGCCAGACGTATGTCATTCTAGTATCGAATATCTACTAACGTCAAGTTTTCGGTCTAGAGTCTATGATCTCGATCTCTTTCTATCCTCCTGCCGCAACAAACTCCCAAACCCATCATGCTCCTCTTCCCACTTCTGCAAGGTGACACCCACCCCAGCCACAAGATGATGCCAATACCCGCTTTCCTCCTCAATCGCATCCAACGCACCAGACAAAAACCTCAGCGAACCCGCGACACCATCCGCCGTCAGATCCGTCGCCGCGCGCAACTCCCGCCACAGCGCCCTCATGCTCATCACCAACGGCCACCCAATAAACGTCCGCTGCAGAGCAAGCATATCCCCATCGCTCCGGGCAACCGGATAATTCATCCGAATAGTACTAGCGATTTTGAGCGCATCCGCCGAACATCTCCGTCGCGACTCGGCGACTACAGACGAGGGTAAGTCCTGCCGCTCAGCCTGGTCGATGGCTGCTTCGTGCAGGTACAGATCCACGGCGCAGAGGTTGACGAGTAAGCTGAAGGCCGCGGGGTCCTCGCGCGAGGCTTTCGCAGTGAGGTGTGCTTTCAGGCCGGCCATGCGGTCGTTGATTGCCTGGCTGAGGGCGTAGTGGCGGTCCCAGAAGCCTGACCCAGGAGGCGGCGAGTCGGATTCTGCGGTGATGCTCTGCATGACGTGTCGCATGCACTGTCTGGCGAGTGTGGCCATCAGCACGAGTCCGCCGTAGGATGTGATGTGTGTGGCGGGTGTGAGATTGACGTTCTCGGTTAGGATGGGCATATGCATGTCTTCGAAGTCGGGGCCTAGTTCGCCGGGGGAGGCGAGATTGACTTGGACCTAGATGGTCGGTTGGTTCTTTGCCTGCTTGGATGGAGAGAGAAAAAGAGAAAGATAGAAAGAAGGCAAGGACGTACTTGGGGCAGATCGATGTGGCATGGTATGCCGGCTCGCATACTCGTATAGGTTTCCAAGATATACAACGCCCAGAATGCCCGTCGTCGTTCCTCGAGATCACCCTGCTCTTGTGTCGTTGGCAACGCTACATGAAAACCCCAGCTACTCCGGCAAATTGAAGCCGGGCGATCGAGATGGTTCAGATCCAGCACTTGCGCCAGTCGGATTGCACGACCGAGGGTCATCCAGGCGCGTGTAACCTGCCGGACATCGAGTTCATATCGAAGGATAAAGACTAAACTCTGAAAGAGATTCAAGTCGGCATGATGCTCATTCCGCTCACACAGCTCGGCATACTGGCGCGCGAGATGGTAACATTGATGCTGTATCGCACGATCCTGTACGACAGCCACCATCGACCCCATCAGTGCCACCGCGTAGCTTAAGCATTTTGTCGGGAGATGGTTGGGATCACGAGCAATCTCAGAGAAAAATCGTTGCTGGTTGAGGATCGGCAGGGTTGGATAGAAGATCTCGAAGTAATTGCGATACCTGAGAGGTCCATCAGTCATCTGTCCGTAGTGATTTTCCTCTGGAGGTAAATATACAGGGCAATCAGATCGGGAGGCTGTTCAGCATCGTCCGATACTCTCGCATGAGAACTAGGCTTGCTGGAGAGTCCAATCTCCTCTGTGGCAGCCGGGGTCTGCAGCTCAGGAAGCCCGAGGAATTCTAACGATGTGCTAGACCGATAGATGTCAGAACTCAGAACCTTGCTATCCACCAAGCGATGATTTTCCCACTGATACTAACCACCAGGGTTCTTGGTTCCCGCACTCTTCCGGAGCATCCTGAAAGACCACATCCGGTATCGCAGGCAACTCTGGCTCTGAAAATGGTCTGCATGGGGCCTGAGATAGCCAAGGGTATCCGGCGACTGGAACTGCACCAGGCAGCGCCAGGAGCGCTTCTGCTTTGCCTGTACGATGGTTAGTCCCGCGCCCTGGGTCTATCTAAACTGCTGGGAAGTTAACTCAATCGTTCCTGTAATTCAGACAGCCGCCGGGGCAAATCTGAATCCATTGCGGGACGGTAGCTCTTGCGACCATAGTAGCTGCAGCGATGGCCCAGACGATCACAGCGTCCGCAGCGAGGATCCGCCCGGTCGCAGCGGACTTTACGCTCTCGACACACATCACAAGCCAGTCGACCTTTGGGTCCGCCTCTAGACGATTCGAGTTCGTTGGTGTTGGATTGCGGGGAGGCAGCAGACGGCAACTCCGACATAGTACTGGAGGATCTGGATGGACTGAGGTAGGACATCTGCTCCGTGTCTAATGATTATCTACATAGTCAGTAATCCCAGTCAGCATGGGTGAAGATGTTGGAAATCCCTGCTATATGTATTCGTTCTCATCTATCCTGATCCGCCTCCACTACTAGCATTATCCTTGTCTAGATAGCGCGAAGTAGGCAGTGTTGCTCACTTTCGCTAGGTCCGCTAGGGCGACTCTGCAACTAGGTGGAAGGTCAGTCAGACTTGGACGCCTAGAGCGTTGGTTGGGACAATTGCGATTGGTATTGGCTTCTCCATAGTTACAGGGCGCTGGACTGTGTCAGACAAACTCATCGAGTAACGTAATTGGTGTGTGAGCGGGCCATGTAGGCCAGTGGGCCACCTCTATATGCCGTAGAAAATGGCCTTTTTTTGGACTTCAGTATCTCAACCAAAGCACCTACTAAGAGCTTAATAATAAGACATATAGTTTATTATCCTATTTAATATTTATAGAGGCTTTTATCATGTCTTAACAAACACCGATATCTTGAGTAATATCCCTTACAGCTGTTATTTTCATACTCTGAGTAAATTTAAGAATATACAGTAAAATCTAATTTTTAAAAGTCTTAAAAAATAATTTGTGAATTTTTCTATACTTAGTTATACTATATATCTAACTTACACTTTATAATCTTCATGTTTGGGTGAGATATAGAAGCCTTAAAAAGAGGCCTTTTCTACGGAATACAGAGGTGGCCCGCGGGACCACATGGCCCGCTCGCTTACCGATTACGTTAGCAAACGAAGCAGATCATAACTACAGGGGGATATGAGAGTCAGACCCTGCACCAGCTATGATAGGATCAGCAAGAAGGCTGCCAAGCTGGGGGCCGGAAAATATGAGTTTCCATCAGGGTTTGAATACACAATTAACCGATTGGACAAGAAGAGCCGGGTGAGTAGTAGTAAGTCATGTAAGAATTTAGGACGCCTTAGCACGTAAGATAATGAAAGCAGCCACCTATCAAGCCGTCGAAAAAGTTCCCCACCATAACGGTAGGGTAACATTGTGGCTTTGTTGATAGTGCTAACAGTGATACTCCTGTGGTGCCAAGGGAGCAGGCATCACTATTAGGCGATTATATTAGTTTCTGGGCAGTGTCAATCTAGACCTTGACTTGGTAAGTGTTGGCTAACTCTCTAGTATCATAGGTCTACAGGTCATATTCATCATTTATTGCAAACAATGCCAAGCGAAGCAGCTGTCGTGAAGATAAGCGGCTTTTGCGGTCAGTTCGAGGGAAAAGGATTTATGCAGAGCATTTGATCATCGTTATCGATCATTAGTCTACACTATTCCCTTGCTAGGAATGACGTGGCCCGTATGAGACTCACTGGGCTAAAGCTAGATCCTCTACATACTCCTATTCTTAGCCTGAATCGAGAGGATGAGAGCCTCTCTCTGTCTCAGTGAGTATTAAATATGTAGTAACGGCAGATGAAGGCACAGAATCTAGGCTTCTAAAGTTATCTCAAGAGGTAATGTCCTCTATCAACTCGTCCTTGGCGTCAAACTAGGCTATGTAGGAGTGGATTGGGACTTTTAACAAAGAAAACTAAGCTTGATGCTCTATCTGTTGCTACTCAGGAACTAGGAGAACTAAGAACACGTCAGAAGTAGATATATAGAACGCAAGGACGGCTGGTAGCTATCAGAGTCTCGCTGAGGCTGCTTCGAATACTAGGTCAGCTCTGCAAAGCCAACAACGCTTGAGGTTTGAAATGTGCGCGTTGTACGCCATACACCTGACCAGCGTTCTTGTTCTATTTGTGCGTGTCTCCAGCAGTCAAGGAGGCAGTGAGGGAATCGCATGCAAGGAGAGGAAGGAAGGATGGCACTCACTGGCGTTCGCTAGATATATTGGTGGAATCTGTTCCTTATGCGCCAAGGTGCAATTCCCGAACATCTCCTGCTCGCCAAGTGTCCAGAGGCCTCACTGGTGCGTAAGGCGGACACGGACGACACAGACCGGCCAGCCCGGCCAGAGGGACAAGCATGAAGTCTGTAAATGCAATAGACTCCTGTTATTGCAACCAGTGACAGCCCCGATCAGGTAAATATTATGTTCGGGCCGCGGCACAGCGTCTACATCGGGACCATGAACTGCACCCTTGGTGGAACTGGATGGGTCCATCGGCTCCCTAGGCTGTGACAACTTCTTCTATGCTTTTACCTCTTCCACAGAGGAAAACTCCCAGCTGGCGATGCAATATGGCAGGGATATTGCCAAGCACCAGGATTAGAGGTATTAGCTTAGATGTCTAACAAATCTTTTGGATGGAGTCATAGAGAGTTATAAACCAGAGCGAGAGCGAGAACTCTAGGTGAGAGGTCCCAATGATGGCGATGATACTGTAGTCCTAGTGAGTACTCATTTCAATTAGGGTGCTAGGCTGGTAGCTTGTCTGCAATTCTCCAGCTTTATTTTCATGCATTGGCCTAGATATACCAGACATGTGGTCGTCCTCGAGCCTAGCAAAAGGCACACATTTTACTTGATAAGCACGACCAAATGTCCCCGATCCGTCCCCGGCTTACCCTTCTTGCTCTACTATATCAAAATCTTCATAGGGTTAGGGTTAGGGGGTGGCGGCTGCCATATAAAATTGCCTGATGGAGTTGGGCGGAGCCCTCTTGTACGGACGCACGGAGCCATCATATAGTGGTTTGGTTATGCAACTCAAGCAGAGGGAGCCCAGGACACCTTGTATAATGAATAATAATTTCATGGCAGTAATAGTATAGTCATTGATGGTCTAACTGAAATAAATGATATATACATAATCCTACAGGGCATGATTATGAACCATACGGTCCATACCGCATCTGGTCAAACAATATACATAGATATGACGGGTCAAATTCGTCATGATTTTGGTGTTACGGAAAGATCGGTGTCTACCCAAGGTTTAGGGTGGCCGCAGTCCCGAGTCCAGAACCTACCTCCAGGTAACTTTGGTTAGGCTTAGTTTCAGACATGCGTAAGAAAGATAACATATTAAGGTTTTGCAGAGGCTATTCAAGACTAAGAATTGACGGCTATATATACCCATTCCTAATTAGGCCATACCACAACTATACCTATATAGTTATATGGCTAAATACATAGCCTTTCCTATGCTCCAATCTTTATATATCGCAGGGAGAGAGTGTATGTTGTAGATGGGTGGGAGGCGCTGCGACGGGTATAGCGTTACTAGAAAAGTCTATGAATCATGTGCTTTCTGCTTCAAGGAGAAGGTCGATGCAAACGGTCCATTTTAAAACAACCTTGGAACCTGATACCTGTCTCTACCGGGTTCTTACCTTTTTCCATTTGTTAATAACTACACTGCAACCAGAAACTAGACCTTTTCCCCCTTCCCCCTCCCCCCAAAAGAAGACGTATAACATTGGGGGAAAAATGCAGATTAGTAATATATACTAAGTGCCGTTCAAAAAACCCCAAAATACAGAACCATCTGTCAAAAAGGTAAATAACACTCTAATGCTAAAGCTTATTACTATGTCTGCGTCACAAGGCTATGGGGGAGATCCTAAGGCATAGGCTGCTGCTTGGCCTGTGCTACCGCTAAACCTCAGCTATGCAAGCAAGTAGCTTAAGCCTTTATTTGTCTACGCTATCTATGAGCTTAGGCTGTGTAAAGAGTCCTTTGTGATATAGGCCCAGACACAGCCTCTGCTATTGCTAGGACCATATTGGGCTAGCTCAAATTTCAGTATCCTGGGATGCTAGAAAGCTCGTGCCATTCCTGGTATAAACCTAGATCAATCCTGTTGATCCGTGGCGTCAGGACCCACATCCATGATAAGGCGAATCTTTGGCCTTCGATGTGCTCGTGATTACTGATTTACTGTCCCCTATAGAAGGATTTCAGTAGGAAGACTATGGTACCCTTCCAATTCCAGACAGCCAGACTAGGAGCTTGCAGTAAGAGCTACGATGTTACGCTTAGGAGAACTTCTCCAAGGAATATTGTTACTTAGAGCTAGGACATGTCTACCGAGCGCTCCCTACCTGTCGGACGTTAGATGGTTACAATGGTGATGGTGAATGATGGTAGAAATTAGAGGCGATAGAAGGGTGTGAGGAGCCAGCATCCAGCCAGCATTTACAGTATAGGCACAACCCAGCGGTTATTTTAGTTCACATAGAAGAAAAGCCCATAATAAAGACAAAGGCGTACTCTGTTTTACCACAATCGACATCACCAAACTATCAAAACTGAAAAGGTAATGTATTGCAACATCCTACAGATGACCAGCTTCCGACATGCTAAGGTCTACCATGTTACAAAAAGACCAGTTTCTAGATTAGACTGTCGTAAACAAGACTTTTGGGAGTCAGGTAGTCCAGCAAGTAGCCGCTTACCATAACCCGTGTCTTGACGTTGAGTAGTTGACCTTCACTCGATGTTACAGTTCGACCTTACTAAATAGCGAATGTGAGTGTTGATATGGAGGGGCTACGGAAGTCAATGATGCTATGCTCATACTTTACATGCTACTAAGGGAATACTGAGTTACTATCTCCTTTGCGTTGTGTACCAATTTTGAGATTCAATTGGTTCAGATCGTTCGATGACAATATTCAGATTTAATGCAAATGAGTTTTTGATGTCAGACTTACACAAACCTAAGTGTACTTTCCCTGCTAGCAATTTAAGCATAATTAATGACGTAAAAGTTAAAGCATCCTTGTGTATTTAGGCTTCGTCGGATAGTGGACAGATCTATAAAAGAAAACCTTCTTGCTCTTATGAGACAAAAATTGAAATGCTGAGCTTGCTCTCTATTAAACTACTTAGCTTCAAGGGAACAAATCTAACCCAGTAATCTGTCATCATGCAACTTATTTCACTCATACTGTGCCTGGCCACTGCTGCCCTTGCTGTCAGTTATCCAGCCAACTATTTTGCAGCACCAATTAATACCGAGGCTACGCCTTGCCACGAAGGCTACAATTATTGTGGCTGGGACCTCCGAAATCAACATGGTAAGCTCAACATAAACATATAACAGGGGTTAGCCAATGATTCGCGCTAATGTCAAACTGAAGGTTGGGGCGACATTGACGATAACAATGGGGTCTACTATTGCGTAGCTCCCTTCAAGACACGCAAAATCAATCATTGCAATCGCGGTTGTCTCGGCCCAGTTGCGCATTGTCAGTGAAAGAGTGTACTTGTAGTAAGCTTTATCGATTCAGGTTTGTATCATGTCCCGCAGCAGACACATATCCTGAGGGGAAGGATTCATGACTGACTGCAAGCTGCTTATAGCAATATCTTGCGAACATCACGTAAACGCGGCCCTGCTGAGTTTCAATTTCTCGGTACAGACATTTTTTTACTGACCTTTTTTTGGGTAACCGCTTTCGCACTCTAGATATGGGGAGCGGCTTTGGAAATATTTGCTTTTCTGTGGCTGAAACCGAGGGACAGGATATATGGATGGCATTTGCCTGGAGCAAAATTTACTGCCTTGGTATGGGTTTTGTCCTACCCTGAGGTTTTCCTATACTGTAATGTAAATGCAAAGGCAGCTTCTGAATGATACACTGCTAATTCCTTTCTCACCTAAACATATTTCCAAGCTTTTTAATGGGATTGAGCCGCCACGCAGTGGAATTCTATTAGACCAGGCCTGTATTAGCCTACGCTTATGCTTGACAGGCCCCTAAGGTAGGAGAAGTTGAAATCTAAAAACTATTGAAATTTTGGTTATTGCTAGGCCCTATCCGCCTACCTAGAGAGGCTAGTGACTGCCGATCTAGGCCTAGTGGTGGTTTTTGTGGTTAAACTCGGACCAACTTGGATTGGATCTGATTTCTAAAATTTCAACTTGAAATCACAATAGTTCAGTGCCGACTGGTTTTAAACTCACCTGAACTCGGACCGAATGATACGATGGTTCAAAGGCAACCCTTGCTCATCTACCGGTGTCCGTCGACTGCAGCCCCTCCAATCGATAGTTTATTTATGCACAATCAATCATCTTTTTCAAATTCGTCCCAGTGCAGTTGAGCTAGCCAGGTTGCTTATGGACTAGACCTACTTACAACTTATTTTGCCCTATTATGTTGTGCAATTGGAGAAAATGCTCGTTGTCTTGCTACTTGAGGTTCTTCCGACTCCTCCAAAGGGAAATATGGTATAGAGACGCCGCCGGGACCTAACCAGTTACCTAGAGGAGCATAGCTTTATGTTCTCGTAGGTAGACTGAGTATTGACCATCCTCGTCACAGACATTGCGCGTTTCTTCGCAGCGCTGGAGGAAGTGAAGCGGTGGCTGTTGGAGGTGCGCTACCATTTCAGCAACATGATGGGACGGAGAGTAATCTCCTTCCTCATCGAGAGCATCAAGCAAAGGCTTGTTCTCGAGGATGTTCCAGATCTACAATTACTGTCAGCAAAGATGGTTCACCAGGCCACATAGTTAGACTTGCATGACAACGGACATTCTATGTGTGAGCGCCGAGGCTCCATTGCATGTCAAAAAGCACCTCCGGGGATCTGTAAATATTGAGTAGAATGTTCCGACACGCACAACTTAGTCTTGTGGATTGGTTGAGTAAGTGTAGTTGATTATTCAGTTAGTAGACATAGTTATGATGCTGGGGATTA
Organism: Aspergillus pseudoviridinutans; assembly: GCF_018340605.1. Classification (NCBI taxonomy): domain Eukaryota; kingdom Fungi; phylum Ascomycota; class Eurotiomycetes; order Eurotiales; family Aspergillaceae; genus Aspergillus; species Aspergillus pseudoviridinutans. The sequence goes on along the minus strand of NW_025091286.1, from coordinate 2,476,384 downwards.
GTAATACGATAATTTTGTAACTATCATTCGAAACGTAGACTAAAATTCTGAGTGCAACAGCTGGTACTTGTTTATAGAATGTATCCTTATTTTCAGATGTCTTCTGAGAGACACCGATTCCTCTTCATGCTTCCGTTTTGTCTTCCTTGATCTTGGCGAACACCTCGATGAATTCAGATGGATCTACCGCTCCGTCCAAATGATGCGCCCGCTCAATGATATATCGTGGGACACCGGTATTGCCTGGCTCCTCCTTGTTCTGTCGAGCCTCCTTATCTACAATATCTCCCGCCAGATCGGTATCGAGCCACTCAGCCACCTCGGCCTGCTCCAATCCAGCGTTCACGGCGAGCTCTGTTAGCACCTCCTTGGATGAGATGTCCTTCTCCAGCTCGTGATAAGCTTGTAAAATAGTGTCCACCAAGGCATTTTGGATCTCAGGAGACTTGGTCTGGCTGAGATGCACCAGACGGTGCGCGTCACGCGTACTCCCAATGAGGCCGCCGGGCTTGAAAATGATGCCAACAGTGCGTCCAATTTGGTTCATGCGGTTGAACAATGTGGCTCGCTGCTCTGGAGTCATGTCTCCCATTCGCTCATCAATCAAGTCACTTTTAGGCACGCTGTGGGGGTGTGGGTTGTAGTTGAGGTAGTAAGGGCTCCATTTGATAGAGAAAATGTCGGATCGACCACCTGGGTATGTTTTTTGATACAGCGCGATGGCTCGGTCGAGTTTGCGCTTGCCGATATAGCACCACTACAAAGTGTCAGTTCCGCCGTCACAATGTATTAAGAGCTGCGAAAGGCCTGAAACACCTACCGCACAAACAAAGTCAAAGACTACTTCAATGTCGATTACTGTCATGATAGGGGTTGATTAATATCAAGATTATCAAGTGGAGGTTTGACAGTTAGAAGTTGAGAGATGGTAGAGCTAAGAGGTAGTGTCAACTGTTGGGGAATGATGCATTGGGTAGCGCGGGAGAGCCAATCAAAGCCATCCCAAAATAGGTCTTCGATGCCCAAAATCTTAAACCTAGAATGGAATGGCGGGTTCCTTTTCCGGGGTCGGGCCCTTCGGAGTCGGGCAGCCGAACAAATCATTGTACGGACACTCCGATCAGTGGATCAGATTCACTTCCCCTCGATAATTACAGCATCCTTTGTCACTGATAGCTAGCTATCACAGTCACATATTCGAATTGGACAAAGTAGAAGAAGATCTTAATATAATACGGTTGCAAATCAGAGTAATGAGTGCACTGGAGCTCATGTACAGAGAGAGACATTGCCTTTGACTCAAAATATGACCAATTCCCAGACTCGGTAGTAGAAAGTGACCTCCAAGGAGCCGCTCGTTATATGCGGATGGCGTTCACAAGGGTCCCGTGTTACTCATAAAAGGATAAATCAAAGAGAGTAAATAATCCCAGCATACCTAGTTTGGTCAATCCCAAACTCAACCGTGAAACTTATTCCGCAGCATGATCTTGGCCTCTTGGCTGGGACCCATGTTAAAGTCATGAAATGTACTTGGCGGCCGACATCCATCCTTGGAGTCCGCCAGTTTGACTTCATACTGGGTCAAAAGCACCACCAGGATCAGCTTGATGGCCAGTGCAGTAAAAAACCTTCCCGGACAAGCGTGGGAACCAGCTCCAAACCCCAGCATTGTATCGGAGACCGACGCAAAATGAAAACGATTTGGATTGACCGTCTCTCGGAGACGAAGAAAACGATAGCCATCAAACCGGTTCGGATCCGGGTAGATTTCTGGATCGTGGTGCACCGCGTCGGCGGGAAATTGGAATATCACACCCGCTGGAGATGGAGGCCGTCTTTGAAGGTATGTGAACGGACTGTGATAAGTTGAGCTGTGACTTCCAGATGTCAGCTAATTCAAGCTTAGTAAGGGTGGTCGAGCTCACTAAAGCCGATGGGATGGACCCGCTGACTCTCCTTCATGAAGCTATCCAACTTCTTCATCTTGGCCACCTGCTGTAAGGTCCAGTTTCCACCACACTCTGCCAAAGCGTCGTGCACCTCCTGAGTAATCTCAGCACAATACTCTGGGCGAATGAGCAGATCGTACAGGACCGATGTCAGACTTGAAGAGGTGGTATGCATAGATGCAACAGTCAGAAACAGCTGTTCGTCCGCGATTTGACCAAGCGACTTGTCGCCTGTATTCATATTAAGCAGCCAGTGCAGACAATCAATGTAATTCCGGGAACTGCGTTCCTTTACAGCTGTTATTCGTTCTTCATAACAAGGAGAAAGCAACTCGACTGCTCTGGCCCGCATCGCCCGCATCTTCCTTGGAGCATCGCTCTGCCAGCGAGCCAGCCATCTCCAACCAGGGGAGTACTTGGCGCGAATGGTAAATGCGGCGTTGAATATGGCAAAGGTGGTTTGGAGCGAGATATCAATCCATTCGCGATTCCGACAGAGCTCGGGTCCCACTAGCGCCAGCGCGGTTACCCGGGCTGTCACATTGGCCAGGAGGCTATAAGCCGGGACGGTGTTCCATTCTACAGATGTCAGTGAGGTTTGAAATAGACAGATACAGCAGGGAGAACAACCCTTGCAATCAGGTAGATTTGCCTGCAATCCTTCTACCGCCTCCTGGTACATGCCGTTTGCTAGCATACCTGGTGGTAATCAGCAAAAGAACGTCGCAATTGACATTTTTGGTATGAAAATGCTAACCGAGATTCTTTCTCAACTCCACGCGAACTACATGCGCTGCCGCATCCGTCTGTTGCGGCGCATCGCTGTAACTGAGAAGAAACACCTGCTTTGGCTCAATTACGTTTCCCAGTTGCTTGAGACAAGCCACATACCTTCTCTGAGAATAGAGGAAAGCTGAAAAGATGAGTCGATGCATATTTAACTTCATCTAGATACTTCATAGGCAGCAGGACCTGTGGGCCTAGCTCCCCAATGGGGTTTCGCATTTGGACGGGGATCCCATTGCGCAGGTACTATTATCATTGGTATATATTATTAATGCAGCATTGTAAGAGGAGAATACCATACCTTGTCATAGCATTTAAACAAGAGAGACCGCGAGTCCTGGGCATACCGCTCAGGTGTATCATTCTCATCGAAACGAACTTCTGGAATATGAGCAAGAGCGTCTTTGTTTACGGGGGGCTGTATAGAAAGGCGCCACCAGATAATGGACGCCACAGCGATCGTAGCAAGAGTGAGAATGATCATCATGTGGGATATCAGATACCGGGTTCAAGCAAACGCGATACAGCACCTGTAGAGTAAAGGACGGATCTCACATAATGTGACCTACCTTGTCACGATGTTTGCTGTTTTTTTCTGATCGACAAAGGTACAGTGCATAGTCTTCGCTTACCAAGGCAGAGCACAAAAGCAAGCGTGGGGTGCTGCGATGTGTGGCTTGCCTCAATATTCTCCTAGTGTGAATACTCTGTAGCATGAGGCTTCCATAGTATGATCTACACACCCTGGACACGAAATTCTAAACGTCCGATATTTACACATCTTGCCATAACCATGGGATGGGGATTCTGCCACATATGCTACTACCTAGCAAATTCATCATCACGCAAGCCACAGAATATTCAGACTTGTAGAATCTGCTGTCCAGGGATTGTAGCTGGCTAGTACCCGCTTTTCCGTCTCTCAGCGTAGCTTTCCTTTTCGGAGATCCACGTCTACGACCCCAGAAGGTGTACCGTATATCTAGAGATTGCTTCTCCGAAAGAAGGCCTATCCTATATTCCAACAATATCCTCTGAAAAGGCGTCTGTCAATTGATAATACGCCCTTCATTGAAGCACTGCGAACGAATATATAAATATCTTATTCTTACCTCATTCGGACCTTGCGCTGGTTCGGGAACGACTTTTTCGCCTTTTGTAATATGGCGATGGCACTTGCGGTAGCTGCACCTTCCGAATGGAGAGATATTCTTCCATACAGTACATCCAAAGACAGTCCGACAGTGCACAGCATGGAAGTAACGACAGACAGCCAAAACGCACAGGGTGAATTTGGATTCTGGGACACTTGCGTACACCAAGTTATTCGCGAGCATTGCCAGAGATCTCCGGACTCCCCCGCAGTCAATGCATGGGACGGGTCATTCACATACGCCGAGCTCGACAGCCTGTCGGATGGCATTGCGTCAGTCTTGATCCTCCTTGKAGTCAAGCCAGAGAGCATTATACCCATATACATGCAGAAGTCCCGATGGACAACGGTTGCTATATTGGGAGTACTCAAGAGCGGAGGAGCTTTCACCCTTCTGGATCCATCCTATCCACGGAGCAGGCTGGAGGAGATATGTAAGGAAGTCCAGGCAAGGTTTATCCTTACGAGTGAGGAACTCAGCAAACAGTGTTTAGAGATGTCTCCTGCCCTAGTCGTGGAGCATCTAAGCCGGGCATGCCTGCTAAGTCCCGGCCAAGCTGGGCAAAAACCATCTCGACCTGAAAACGCCGCTTATATCGCGTTCACATCAGGTTCGACAGGAAGGCCCAAGGGCATTGTCATCGAGCATCGATCATATTGCTCTGGAGCTCGTTCGCACCTGAAGGTGTTTGGTATCGATTCGACCTCGCGCGTTCTCCAATTTGCCTCGTATGCCTTCGATGTCAGCATCATGAAGACGCTCAGTACTCTGATGGCGGGAGGCTGTTTATGCGTAATGAGCGAGTCTGAACGAAGCGATCCAAACTTCTTCGTCGAGTCGTATAAGAACTTCCGGATCTCCCACTGTTTTATGACACCATCCTTTGCGAGGACGGTGCAATGGACAGAATGCTGCAGCCCGCCACCCACCCTGATCGTGGGAGGCGAGTTAATGCGCCCCTCTGATGCGGTAGCATACGAAGCAATGGGAATTTGCTGCATGAACGCATACGGGCCTGCCGAATGTTCCGTCAACGTGTCTATACAATCTAGGGTGGAAGACGGTGTTGATGCTCGAAACATCGGATACACCACCGGGGCGACAGCCTGGATTATTAGCCCGGAGGATCCAGAGAAGCTGATGCCACCCGGTACGGTTGGGGAACTGCTCGTGGAAGGGCCGATTGTTGGTCGTGGCTACCTCAATGATCCCAGCGCCACTCGCCAGGCGTTTATTGATACACCCGCATGGCTGCGCAGGCACCGCAAGGGCATCTCTTATCAGCACCGAGTCTACCGTACCGGGGATTTGGCCTCCCAGGACAGCATAAGCGGTGCGCTGCTACTGCACGGCCGCAAAGATGCCCAGGTGAAGATTCGCGGCCAGCGGGTCGAGCTCCCTGATATCGAACACCATCTCCAACAGACCTTCCCGAACGGCGATGCCGAGGTCATTGTCGAAAAGGTCACCTTTTCCGACGATGGAGTGGAAAGGCTCATTGCCTTTGTCCTAATCCGTCCCTTTAGCACTGGTTTTATCACGGACAACATGGGAGATCGTCTCTTCCTGGCGCCCCAATCACAGATCATGGAGCAATTCGTCATCAGCAAGCGACATCTACAAACAAATCTACCCAGCTATATGGTTCCAGATATATTCATTCCGATATCCACTATCCCTCAAACTGCATCGGGGAAAACAGACCGCAGAGCCTTGCGAACCCGAGCTGCTGCCCTCTCGAGACGGGATGTTCAATGTTTTCTGCTCTCGCCCACGGGTGATAAACATCCTCCATCCACACCCAAAGAATCAACCATCCGAAGGCTGTATAGCAATGTGTTGAATCTACCTATCGACGTGATAGGCATGGACGACACTTTCCTGCGCCTCGGGGGGGATTCACTTCAAGCCATTCGTCTCATTGCAGCGGCCAGGACGGCCGGGCTTATACTACACGCCAAAGATATCCTTTCGCCGCAGAGTACGCTGGCTGAGCAGTCGCAACGTGCAGGTTTGATCCAGACATCAGACCATACAGGGGAAGCTTCAACTCCGTTTGCCCTCTTGCCTGTGGCAAAGAGGCATGATATTATCGACCTGGCGCAGAAGCAGTGCCGCGTGTCTTCGAAGCTCATTGAAGATATCTACCCCTGTACCGCACTGCAGGAAGGCATGTTCCTGACGTCTTTAAAACACCCAGGCATGTATACCGGGCAGATAACGTTTGATATTCCCGACAGGATGGAATTGCCCCGTTTGAGGGCTGCATGGCTGTCGGTGATGTCCGAGAATGCTGCTCTGCGAACACGCATCATCGAGACCCACGAGGGATTCATGCAAGCGGTGATCGTCAATGACTTCGCGTGGGAGGAAGAAACCAACGAGATGCTGCCTTCTGGCCGGTGGGAGGCGCTCGAGATCACCAAGATCGGTGTGCCTTTGGTCCGGTTTCGCTATCGCCCTCGACATCGGCAGCTGATTATGACAATCCACCATTCCATCTGGGATGGCTGGTCGCTCCGTTTGGTGCATGAGCAACTACAGCGTGCCTACATCGGGCGCGATCCGTTGCCGAGCACCTCATACAGCTCCTTCATTCAATACACACAGGACCTACCAGGGGCAGACGAGTTCTGGGCCTCCGAGCTCGCCGGTGTGAACGCGCCGATATTCCCGACCTTGCCATCCGGCAACTATCGGCCGTACGTAAACGCATCGCATCGACATGGGGTGAGAAACTTGGTTTCAACCGGAAGGGAGGAACATACCACCGCTACCTATATCCACCTTGCCTGGTCGTTACTCATTGCCCACTATACGGACGCGGACGAGACCGTATACGGGGTGACGATCAACGGGCGCAGTGCCGACGTACCGGGGATCGAGAATATTGTGGGCCCAACAATTGCAACCGTCCCGCTGCGCCTTCGAGTCAATCAGGAAAATACCGTGAAGATGGCGCTGGATCAGGTCCAGGACTCTCTCGCACGCATGATTCCATACGAACAGGCTGGCTTGCCCCGCATCAGTCGGTGTAGCAGAGATGCCTCCAAAGGTTGTCGCTTCCAGACTTTGCTTATCATTGAAGCTCCCGCGGATCGCGGCGTGGCTTGCGAGAAGAACGAAGCTGGAAACTTCTCCATTATCCGGGGAACGACTCAGACTGAGATGGACTACACCGCGTTCTCTTCTTACGCTATGATGCTAATCTTTCGTACCAGCGCCGACAAGAGCGCGATTACGTTCGATATCACATATGACGCGCAAGTAATAGGCGGCGTTGAGGTGGAGCGAATGGCTCATCAATTCGAGCATGTCTTGCGACACATCTATAAGCCTGCAATGGAAAGGATTACAGATATCAGCTTTCTCGGGCCTTGGGACATCGAGCAAGTACAACAATGGAACAGTTACATGCCACCAGCCGACAATCGCTTCTTGCAGGAGTTGATCTTTGTTCAATGCTCCCGTCGACCTCAGGCGTCCGCTATCATTTCCTGGGATGGCTCATGGACATATTAGGAACTCTGGGCACACTCATCGTTCGTCGCCAGGCAACTGCAGAGGTATGGTGTGAAGCGAGGGACTCCTGTGGCTGTCTGCTTGGACCGCAGCAGATGGAGCATTGCAGTCATCCTGGCCGTCCTGCTCGCTGGAGGCACATGCGTGCTGATCGATTTACTGTCTCAAAGACAAAGAGTGCGAGATATCCTTCAAATCGTCGGCGCAGGTATCTTGGTCAACAGTCATGCAACTGCCCCGGTGACGTCTGGCCTCTGTCCCACTGTTATCGATGTATCACTCCTTGCGGCCCAGAACGGCTATTCGCAGACGGGATGTCCCTCCAATTTGGACACCTGGGAGAGGGGGGTAGGAACCCCAGAAGACATCGCATTTATCATGTTTACGTCCGGTAGTACTGGCCATCCCAAAGGCATTGAGATGCCCCATCGCACCCTCTCCACGAGCATTTACCATCACAGCGCGGGGATGAAACTGAACACCGGCAGTCGTGTCCTGCATTGCTCCTCATATGCATTTGACGTGAGCATCTATGAAATCTTTACTACATTGACCGCTGGTGGAACCATCTACGTCCCATCCGAGTTTGACCGCATGAACAATCTCGCCGGCTTTATTCGAGACACCCAGGTCAATTGGGCGTTTTTAACCCCTTCCACAGCCAGAACCCTCGACCCCGCAGATGTTCCCTTGTTAACTACCCTAGTTCTTGGAGGTGAAGCCGTGACCCACGACAGCGTTGAGGCGTGGGCAAAAGGCCGCTCCCTCATCAACGGCTATGGCCCTGCCGAGGCAACGATCTGTGGAGTGGGCAATATTTCTGAGGCGGGATGGAAATCCGGCGTTATCGGTCGAATCGTTGGTGGTTTGGGCTGGGTTACTGTGCCATCAGACCCAACCAGACTGGCAGCGGTTGGCGCCGTGGGTGAACTTCTCCTCGAAGGCCCGTTCCTGGCCCGAGGATATCTGAACCTGCCAGAGGTTACGAGGGCCGCTTTCATTGACCCTCCCAGCTGGAGAAAACAGATTCCTGCTCCGYCGCCCTATCCTTTCCTCTACCGAACAGGCGACCTGGTCCGATATCAGCCGGACGGATCCATTCAATATATCGGTCGTAAAGACAGCCGTATCAAACTCCGAGGTCAGCTCGTGGATCTGAATGCAGTTGAGGCAAGTCTCATGAGGGTGTATCCGGCTGCGATTCAGGTGGTCGCAGACGTGTTGGTTTCCGATAGTACCGCCAGACTGATTGTCCTGATGAAGCTCGGTCCACCAGTGACAGGGACTCACGATGATCCCATGTTCCAGACACCAGACTTGGCTTTCAACGAGGCCGCTGCCTCTATTCAAGCTCGTCTTCGGGCCATTGTACCTCCCTATATGGTGCCGTCCGTGTTCATTCCTCTACGTCACATCCCTCGCACCCTCACAGGCAAGACAGATCGTCGTCAGCTCCGAAACAAACTACTCTCATTATCACAAAGCGACCTCCAACGCTATATCATGAGCTCCTCGGCCAAGACACCCATTTCTGATGACAATGCACGGAGTCTTCAGGAGATTTGGGCAGAGGTGCTTCGACTCCCATGCGAAGCAATCGGGAGAGAGGATTCTTTCTTACTCCTCGGCGGCGAGTCTCTAGCGACGATAAAAATGGTAGCATTGGCAAGGCGGATCGGGTTCGTGTTCGCTGTGGCAGATGTTTTGAACAACATGAGTCTGTCAACCCTCGCGCGGTCCCGACATTTGATCACAGAGCATGATATCCCGAGCCCGTCACCCTCGCTCTCACTGTCAACCATCGACAGCCAGTCCCTCCAGGAGATTCTCCGACCATTACAGAACGGCGGCCTAATTAAAGGAAGCAATGACATTGCGGCTATTCATCCTGTCACCGCCGCGCAAGCATTCCCCGTACAGAGGTATCCATGGTCACATTTCCAGTTTGACTTATCTGGGGATATCTCGCCCAGCGAGCTTCAAACCGCCTGCACTGCGTTGATGGCCCGATTCACTATCCTTCGCACGGTATTTGTCGAACATGCGGACCATCTCTTGCAGCTCGTCTTGCGGGAGGTGCGCGAGTGTGTCCATGAAATTACGACCGATGAGCCTCTCGATAACTTCTGTAATTTACTTTGTCAACAGCAGCAGGGCATCTGTGTTGTTAGCTCTACAGCACTGCCAACTCTGTTCACTCTCGTGTCCAACCGCCAGCTTAACAGACGTCGACTTCTCCTCCGCCTTGCTCATGCACAGTACGATCTCACCACAATCCCTCTAATCGTCCAAGCCTTGGCCGATGAATACAACAGAACTCCCCGTGCGAGCTTCTCCTCCGACTTCAACTACTATCTCGGTCATCACATGCGCCAGAATAACGACGACAGGGCCCATACCTTCTGGAACCAGTACCTGTCGGGCTCCTCTATGACATCTACATATCAGACTGCAAACACTACGACGCCTCAAAAGCGCTTCTTTCACGTCACTGGATCATGCACAGTTACGCCCGCATCGCATCCCCCCGGCATCACAACTGCCACCGCCGTCAAGGCCGCCGTCTGCCTGGTTCTAGCCTCACGGACCGGCTGCACAGACATCGTCATCGGCCAGACAGTGGACGCCCGTTGTAGTTCGGCTGACAGCACCCTTGACCAGATTGTTGGCCCCTGCACGAACTATATCCCGTACTGGCTCAGCGTGTGCTCTTCTAAAACTGCGTTGGAATACCTCCGCAGCGCGCAAGCCCAGCACACCACATCCCTCCGATACTCCTCCCTGGACCTTGACCAGATCGTGGCCAAGTGCACCAGCTGGCCGAGCAGTACTCAATTTGGATATATCGTCCAGCACCAGGACACTGGCGCAGACTTGGCTCTCTCGCTGGGAAGTGGCAGTACTTCCTCGCCGATGACTTCTTACGGCCCTGTATTTCCTCAAGGGGAGGTCTAGATCGGCTCGACGCCTCATTCTACTGGTCTGAAGATTGATGTCATTGCCTCGAGCGCAGTGCTAAGCCAGGAGGATGCTCAGGCTGTGGCTGAGGAGGTTGGCGCGGCGTTGGAGAACTTGCTTGGATGTGGAGATCGCCCTCTTTCGGATTTGATAGGAAATACCTTCGCTAGCTAAGCTTATTGACTAAATATACTCTCAAGTTACTTAGATGAGTCGCAGGTACTAGTCTCTGGGCTCACCATGCTGGGGAGTCGAGAGAAGCTCATTGAAATAACGAGTCACGTTTTGAACAACAGATCCAGCCCTAGACTGAAGTTCAGCTTCTGCCCCTCACGGTCTATGGAAAGCAGGACAGTGCAATAGAAATCCTCTTTCTCATTGTCACTTTTCACGAGTATATTTAGGCTTATCCTGAAGTGGCCGGTCTCTGACAGAACTTGCTTGAAAATGAAGCGCGCAGCGGGCTACCTTGTAAGCGAGAACTCAAAAGTCCGGTGGAAGCCCTTGGTCTTGTGGATTTTGACCTAAAAGGAGCATATATCTTAATGTCTAAGGATGTCCTCCTGCGTCAATTTGTCAGAAAACAGACTCTCCGAGATAATGATACGAATATGGTGCTTCTGCTCTGAGCGCCATACGCAGATTGTTGTTGATAAGTACTGCTTAGAGGATATGTCTGTTGAACATGCAGGGCTGCCGCTGGGCTCCCCCTGTTGCCAATCGTGTTGCTCGTTATGAAAGTCAAGTTAATGAAAGATCGTATCACTGACAAGAAGGGAGTCATTGCATTCGTGGACGATCACCCCCATAGAGTGGTAGACCCCTCTACCGAGGCCAACACAGCCTGGTTACAAAAGAGAATAATTCCAACAAGGGGTTCAGTCTCTTGAACCACATTACATTGAGGGGCTCCCTATGCTGGGCTGACGGGGTCGCCTGAGTGAGCCGCGCTGAAAACAGGTGAGAGAGTCCGTTAATCGATTCAAGACCCAGCTCTATAAGTCACTTATTATAAGCAGCGCCAAGGGACATGGATGAACTCAGCACCCTGGTCTTCATTAACTGAGTGATACCTGCAGGGGTCCCTTTAATTTATGCAGGTGCGGACTAGCGCCCGCCGAGCTATATGGTCTGGACAATAACTGCGCCGCAGTCAGCTATGTAGTTCTTATGAACCTGCCTGGCGTACTCTACACTCAATGTCTGCAAAGAAGCCCATTGCCAAGATTATACCAACCTACAGCACCATTTGGTAAGGTATCCCGTATGTGTAGAATACCTCCAAGCTCCAAGTTGGCAGACCCATGGGTAAATATCCGCTAATGCAGTTCGTACTAGGAGCTGCCACTAGCCGTTACGGGAGGCTGGATAATGTTGTATTCATGCCAGATCCTGCTGGAGTATGAGTATGACAATCAGTCTAGGGTGTGATATTGTTATACTTTTTTTCCATTAGTGAGGTCTTCTATAACAGGAGGCGAATGACTCGTTTTTGGCAGGCAGCAGGCAATTCAACTACGTCAACATGAATATAGACTTTATGTTGCTTCTCTTTGTGTAAGACGTACATTAACTAGATTAGCCATGCGGTGCACAGCCCCCTAAATTATCCATCTAGTGCTTATCCCACAATAATACCTGAGATTCAGTGTTCAAGGAGCTGGAGCAGTGCATCAGCACCAGTCTCACCCACTAAATCCAGTACGGTATAAATGGCTAGATATCAGCCCAAAATCAAATAATTCCACTTATTGCGACAGGTCCGTCTTCAACATTAACAAAACAATCTTCAGTTCCAAATTGTTATGCTGCTTCCCAGCGTCCTCTCCTTGCTCGCCTTAGCGACCTATTTCTCAAAAGCAACGGCAGCAAATTCAACATTGCATGACAATGGAAGACTTGCGCCGCTGAAACGAGTAACAACTGCTGCCCCTAGCTCACTCGCCGTGGAGTATTACGAAGCCGGGCCCTCTGGCGGCGAGACAGTGCTTCTAGTTCATGGATTCCCCTATTCAATCGATGCCTTCGTTTCAGTCATACCACTGCTTGTCAACCAAGGCTATCGAGTCATTGTGCCTTACCTTCGCGGCTTTGGTGGAACCAGATTCCTCTATCCGCACACCCCGCGCAGTGCCGAACAGGCTGCTTTGGGGTACGACATCATTGCACTGATGGATGCCATTCATCTCGACACTGCAATATGTGCAGGTTATGACTGGGGCGCTGTTGCCGTGAATGTCGCAGCAGCATTATGGCCCGAACGATGCACTCGCATGGTGGCGGCCAACAGTTATCTCATCCAGAACCGTTCCACGGCCTGGCAACCCAGTGATCCCGACTCGGAGGCCACAAAATGGTATTACTACCTTCTTCTCACTCCGCGTGGGGCAGCAGGTCTTGCTGAAGACCCCAAGAGATGGACAGAGGTACTATGGAAGAAGAATTCCATCGGATGGAATTTTACCGAGGAGTATCTAGACGCAACGGTCACTTCCTTGTTCAATCCAGATTTTGTTGATATTGCGGTCAATTTCTACCGGAACAGACTCTTATATGCACCTGGTGATCCAGCTTTCATTGACTTGGCAAATAAGCTGGACGATCAGCCTCCCATCACCGTTCCGTCTGTGACCCTGGATCCCGAAAATAGTGTCGTCTTGACGCCAGCCAACGGATCAGCAACGGCAAAACACTTCACTGGTCCACGCTGTCATTATCTGATTCCTGGTATCGGGGAAAATATACCATACCAGGCGCCCAAGGCGTTTGCCCGTGCGATTATGGAAGTTTCGCGTCTGAGTGCTTCAAATACCAACTGTGATGCTATCTTTTAGTCTCATGCTTTTTCCTATGTCATCGCAGTGTCTGTCGTCACATTATGGGTCCCTGCGATAGTTGTGCGAACTCGCCAATGATGATACAATTCCTCGTCCTTGAAAAAAGATTGCAATGCACGCAATTGCGATGTAGATATGTCATGGTGAAATGGCAGACCAGTCGACTCCTCGTTCTTGTAGCCCTAATGCAATTCATTCGACAGGCTAGTGCTGCTCATCGGGTGTCCGTGTTGTATTGCTTGCTGGAGGAATTTAAATAGTCCTCGGAGACAGGGCCACGCTGATTTCTAAGGTAATGCGTCCACCTGGAATCCCTCCAAATACCAACAGCAACCCATTCTGGTCATCGCGTGAAACTACACATTCCGGGCTAAAACCTCATTTCCCATGTTCTTTTCGTGATCACTGGGTGGGGATAACATAGATCTACAATTCACAGACAACACTGCGGCGGAAAGGGGGGCATTAGCAATACGCGCCCCCTGTAAGATCAGGGACCGGATAGATACATCGTTAGACCACCAAAGATAAATCAACTTTTCAGGCAGCAAACATCTTTAGTCCTAGAACTCTTTCCACAGCGCCAGCATAACCTTGCAAAAAGCTCTTTGCTCCTTGAGTAGGAGCCGACATAGTACATTTTTAAGACGTCCAAAGCTTTGACTTCCAGTAACAGGCTATGACCTGCAATGGTTAATCAGCTCGCGAGCACAGTCCGATCAATGTGAGAGTGATAACAAGGCCGATACAATAGACGATCGGCAAATGTTGCCAAGGTACAAACTCAACTCAATTTGTCCCGCGCAAAGTGTAAGCTTAATAAAGCATACCGAGCAGCATACTAGCTGAGATGATACAGCCTTAGTACATGATTTCCAGGTGAGCGAGTGTATTATGTACCGCTAGCGAGTCAGCCGAGTGCTGACCCGTAACCTGAATGATAGCAATGKCCTAAGATGCGGTGAAACCCGAATTAGCCATGCAAGACAACATCGCTTAAGCTGTCTGCAGGTTGTTTCCCACCCAGTAAGGGCTATCGCTTATGAGTGCTGTCAAGAAGATACATTGTTGGTGAGCTGCAGGGCAATGACGACGTCACTGGCATCAATTCACCTCTGACCATATCTTAAAGATGCACTTGTTCAGGTGCCTAGATGCATGGCGTCTTCATGTCTTAATGCGAACCCACGTGATATCTTTGTTCGTCACATTAGCTATACCTATATATAGTGCAATACTGCGTAAGCTGATGTCAGCTCCTTTCATATGTAATTCCGGCGCTCATTGTTTCCGAGCCATGTATATCCAGCCATGTATATCCATTCACACATAGAAATGCAGGTGCGGACTATTCCGCAGATGCAGMAAATAACAGCATCACAAATAGTCTGCATCAGATAACACTAACTTACTTAGTCATAACCTGCAGCAGCCAGGAAATTTTATTGCAGCAATTCTAAAGGTTAGCAACAATATCTCCTGAAAGAGCATCGTCGTTGGTGGTACTAAATTCAGGAACCGCGGCCGAGTAGGATTTCTGGTATCTGAGAGCATATAAAGACGATCAATCTCCTCTGCGCATGTCATGGTCGTTTTGCATTGACCCTTTCCCATCGATAGTTAACAATTCTATCTTAATAACAGTTTTCCACGATGATTCCCAAGGCTGCGAACGTAAGTCTTCCGCAGCAAAACTTACACCAAGCAGGACCTGACCATTCTAGGCCGTCCTCCTCGCTCTGTGTGTTACGCGATCGGTTTCGGCGACCCTATTTGTTAATTTTACCAATTATGCAGCCGAAGACTGTGTTGTTCGCTACGGTTCGTCTACGCTTGTCCCGACTTATTGTGTCAATATCGAGGACTTTCCCGTCAAGAGCTACGGGGCGTCGGTGAGCTATGGAAAGTGTGACGATTCCTCCACGTCTCCGGTCCTGAACGTGTTCTCAGAAGCTGGATGCAATGCTGGACTATTCAACACTGTCGCCTTGAGTACGGAGCCGATATGCATCAATAATGATACGACTGTGCTGAGTGTCAGTGTGGCTTGCATCTAAGTTTAAAGCTTTCGGGTGCCAATCTGCAGAGCTCCCTTGTGACAGCCGTATTTCTTCGGGGCCCATGCCTACCAGTTTTCAAATATTATGTTAATGTACACACTGCTCTCTAATCAAACTTTTGAACGATGCCTTAAGGGGCCACGGTCCCATAGCTACCGACCTGAATATGGATACTGTAGCTATTGTCAGAAAGGCTGTGACCAATGAAATCGCTGCCGCATTCTACTAAATTATGGACAATCAAGAGTTGAAACGTTCCTCCAATATCGCAAGATGCCAGAGGCTATGGAGCCCCACTGAAAGACATTTTAGGAAGTAAAAAGTGACTAAGTAGTGTTTGATTTCAATACTCTTGTTCACAGAGAAGCATGCATGGGCTTTTCTATGACTGTAGTATGCCAGTTCGAAATGTTGCGGGATGGATTGTGGGTAGAGTTCATGAATGGGTTTCTCCAGGGTTCTTAAATAGCTAATATTGTAGCTGATGATCTTCCTATTCCTTAATATGGCTGCCATGACCTCGTCTCATGACTTTCTGATGTTATTTTAGATTATTAACAGTATGCATTGTCTATTCATTGTTAACTAGATAGTGTGGCTCAAAGAAGTTTGAGATTAGCTGCATATCTTCCCCTAGAGCTGTTTTATTCTTCCGAGAGGAACAACTATAACCACATTGGAGCCATAGAGATATTAGTAAATATTGACGCAATCACTCCCTTCCTGTCCCCTTAAAAGAGAAAAGAGATGGAATAAAGTGGGGTATAAAGGTCAAAGAAAAAAGAAAACCTCTTCAATGTTTCCAAGCGCTCCGACAAGTTGGACATGTGGAACGACGAGACGTTTTCAACCACTGATCAATACACTTTTTGTGGAAGTTGACTCCACATTGCACCTTGCACCACACCAGTCCTTCCTCTTTTATAATGCCTTGTTCGGGAGTAGATGATTCTTCCACTTCCTCTTCATCATCATCATCATCATCATCATCATCATCATATCTGTCGCCTTCTCCATCTTCCGCTGCGCTTGCCTCCTCAACGGAGTCAGAGTGTGATTCCTTTAAAGGCAACAAACATATCACACAATCTCCCTTAACACAACGCCGAGTCGCGAGGGCAGGCCGAGGGACTGTAACAGTAGAGTGTAATGTTACACTTGGGTCAGCCTGAGTGGAGGCACTGTCGGAACCGCTATGCGTTGTCGAAGTGGTCGATACTGTGTAGTTTGGAATGTGAGAGAATCTTGGCCGACGGGCTGTTTGAGCCGTCCGCATGCTGGTCACTCCTAGACTTGCTGAGTATGTTGACTGGATAATGGTTCTTGTTGGCTGTGTCGTTGCCGCCCTGCTTGCGATTGAGTCGTTGCTTATGTGTTCGTTCCGGATGATGTTGAGATTGATGCCACCCCCTGTGCGGTGTGCATGATTATAACGGGGAGCACTTKGCACATGGCTTGATACCTGGTGGGCAGCGTGGATGTGTCTGGACTCTACTACACCGACGCTAATCCTCTGCAGTAGGAGATCCACGCTTTCTCCAGAAGTTTCTCTATAGTTTGTTCTGAAGGGACTGTTGGCTATTCTGCTGCATGACGAAGTGGGCGACTGAGAGCTTAGGAAGKTTTGAATCTTTCTCTGCCAGCGTGCAATGAGATCAGAAGCTTGGTATTGGTGGAATCTTCTGCACAGCACATGTGGAGCCAGATCTTCAAGTAGGATATTGATACACCGTCCAGCACGAAGCATTTCGGTGCCTTTGTTCAGAAGTTGCATAGCAGATCTGCGGCCGTGTGCGTTTGTCCGAGCATGGCAGCGACGGCGCTGTGAAGGGGCATAACCAGCGCACCAGGGCTCCTTCTCTGGTTCGAGTTCGATGATCTCAGAGAGATGGGGCAGAGAAGGACATCCGATTGAGTAATACCTGGGAGGCATGCTGAAGGTTCGGGAAAATAGAAAATTTTCAATGGTCAATGTTGTGGTACAGCGTAGCTTTGGATTCAAGCAGAACACTTCGGTTCCTTACTTATACCACGTCATGAACACTTCACTTTTCGTCGGTCTCAGGTATAAGCCGCTGCCCTGCCACACATTTGTGGCGCGGTTCTGGGACGAGCCAAAGAATGACGTTGTTATTGATAGAGACCTCCAACAATGGTGCCAAATGGATATCAACATCCACAAACGTGTGGAGGGGTAGAGCGCAGACGAATGTTTCACAACCAAAGGAGCCATAAGGACTTGACTGGGGGACAAGAAGCTTTGATAGGTCCTCTTTCCATAGCCTCATGCAAGTTCACAACGCCAGGTTTTGGTAATGCAGCGGGAATATCTACGGCGGCTCCAGCATTGTTCTCATTGGCCGCCGGATCATCATGGCGTGAGATAAAAGAAGCGGGGACCAACATTCCACAGCATTTATGTGTGAGCTAGAAATAGCAATCTACTGGCACCAAGGTGGCTGAGACGCCGGGGCAGATTCCTAGTGGATTGAACTGTACTTGGTGTCGTTCTGGACCATTTAGACTGTCTAATCATTGTCAGGTTAGTGTTCTGTAAATCACTTGGCTAACATAGGGCCCTATCTCCTCGCCTGGTATTTACGGATTCCTGGGGCTGAATAGTCTGCAAATAATGATCATGACGTCCCAAGTGAGCCAATTTCGATAGCAGCTGAAGTCGTTGTGGGTCTGAGCCAGGTCTGACGGAACATCTCTTTCATCTACATGATATCGGGGTCTGGAATGTTGGCGAGATGAAGAATGGAATGAAAAATGGGCAATGCTGTTACATATAAGGGAGATATTAGCTTTACATATGCAGAAGAGAGACTTTATAAAAGGAGAACGAGAGGAGACACGACCAGCAAGTATAGCCAGAGGCCGAAAGACAACAGCTGGAAAGGTAGACAGCACTACAACATCAAGAGCCCGAAAACAGTACCCACCACTGCCACCAGCATGTTATCTCCCTGCAAAGCCAGCCTGGATAATGCGTTGGACAGGTAGAGGTGCTTAACACACTCTGACTCGTGGCTGAGTGGCCCGGGACGTTGCGCCTTCTGAGTCCTGCATTGAATGCATCCGCGTCTGTGTTGTTAAGTTCATCCCAGACAAGCCGCTAGCGAACCAACGACCTGCTTGAGTGGCATTTGCCCATCACTTGTGTGCCGAGGAGGTGAACGAAGATGAGGAGAACCGTCTGTAGCCAGCGCTCATATGCCGCACATGTGCCTGATGGTTGATGAGGAGCTCATGCACTCTATAACGGACAGAAAGCTAGATCAATCCCACTCTATAAAGTCATCCGATATCACCAGTGCAGAGATGACATAGCATATTGATGAGTTTAACGTCAGCCTCCCTTCACAAATCGCTCGCTTTAGCCCCCGCTGTTGGACTGTCGTGGAAGACTAGATATAACTTCACTGCGAGTAGGATCGGAAAGGATAACTGAGGGCGAAATGAAGAGCGATCCACATTACTGATTATCTTTTTTTTTTTTTTTCCTTTTTCTTTTTTGCGGGCTACAATGGACATTCACAGCATCAATGCAGTGGATGAAGAGTGGCTCACTCGTCAAATCCACAATCTCGCCGTCCTGTCTTAGGAGAGTATGGATACTCTGTACTGATTTCTATGGACTGGACATGAATAGCTGCGTCTGTCAGGGCAAAGGTTCAGAATAGGAGAAAAGGTATGAAAGAGGCCCTAGTGCGCAGTACTGAGTCACAAAAAGCCAGAGTATTGGGATTGACGCGTAGCAAATGGGCGATCCCTGAGTAGAAGGAGTTGAAGGGTGAGAGCCTGGATGCTGCAGCAGGAGTTTGTGCTTCTCGGCCATAGGTATACAAATGTCAGAGACTCCCAACCTGCTTTTTCCACCGGGGATCCGATCAACTGAATTACTCTACCAGGCAATTCATACTAGTTAATAAGTATGAAATTTGACCGCCGAAAGACTACTTGACCGGATTCAGGTACCCGGCTGCCTGGCTGCCTATGAATATCTCCATTGTCTGCTGTCGTAGCTTCATGTTACTGATTCCCTTGTTAAAGATGTACTTTATACTGTGATATGCCCCCTACTTGTGTGCCATGAGGTTTTGTTATTTTTTGTTTATCCCAAAAGATATTTGTCAATTGCAATCGGGGTTTGTAGGTATGCACACAGTACTCACTTTCCCCTCTCGACCCTTCCACTGAATCCAGTGATTCAGGTGATGGCAGTGACAATAGCTAGAATTGACCAGCCAATATTAGAGAAACATGACCTAGTCATCCTGCGCAGTACTGGAGACTGGCATCTGCCCCCAAATTCTCTTAATCCCATGCACAATTTGCAGGCCGTGATTGTCGATGTCATCTTGGACTCTGTGAATGATGGTTTTCACGTCCTGTTGAGTGCGGCAACCCTCCACACCACCCTGTGCAACTATTCCTTGCAATGAAGTTGAAAAGAGTCGCATCGTAAGGTCATTCGCCAGAAGCCTTAAATTCGGTTTATCGGTTGAAAGCAGCGTGGCCTGCCCACAGTGGGTAAGCCCAACTGACTCAAAGAGGTAAAAGAGAGTTTCAGTATGCCTATTGTACTTGGATCAGTTCTTTTCAGATAACCCTGACGGATGCCTTGTCGCACCTGATGTCCCGCCCACACTTCAGGGCAAATTCTATATCAACGCTCACCATCTCTGTAAATGCCAACGATGACGGAATAGAGCTGTATAGGCTATAGTCTGAATCCTCCCAAAGGATGTAACCTCCTGGCTCTATTGATGCAATATAATCAGCACCTAGTTTTGGAACATAAGTTGGTCACATACTCAGAAGAGCTATCACGTTGTGAAGGACGACTTCCCATTCTGTCTTACAAAACGCGTACTTCAGAAACTTTGCATGCACGACATCAAATGTACGGATGAAATCAGCGGCAAATGGGCGCCGTATGTCGTGTCCATGAAGCGTAACCCGTGCAGGAAGATCATCAGGCGGTGGGAAGAGTGCTGATGAAACATCGAAGCCCATAAACCGAGAGGACGAAAAGTCTGGCAGTTGGCTGTAGAGATCAAGCAGCCATTGTCTGTAGGAGTATTGTTAGACCGTGCAATCCTAGGATGGAGTCTCAACAACTGCTCACATACCCCGTTCCTGTAGCCACGTCCGCAATTTGAAGTGGCTCGTCCTTTTTAATGGCAAGGTGAGACGGGAGTAGTTCTCCGTCGGTCAATATGTTAAAATATGTCTGGCCCTCATTGAGCCTATCACTTGTTAGGGCCTTAAGGCCTACAGCCTGACTTGTTTCGATGTATCGAAATAATACCTAGGTTTCTCTTTGACGGCCTCGGATCCGAGGATGTAGAGGTTTGCTGCATTTGACGGCATTAGTACTCTCTGCGATTGATCCGAGTTTTTTGAAAAGCATCAGGGCTGTCATGCTGGTGCGTAATCCAGAGACTTTATATTTTATTGGGACTAATGACCTTTCTCAGAATAGTTAGTATTGATGATATTTGCGTCCTATCCTCATTAGGCTATGCGCCCACTTCTTGCTGTGTTGTCTTTAGCCTGTATAGTGGAGATGGTAGGATTCAGCTATGAAGAACTTGGCAGTATTAGCCGAGTCGTTCTTGATGCAACCGAGTGTTACTATCCTGGACTTAAAAGGGGTGCGATAAGCACCAACTTGGGCTACTTGGGCTACTTGAGTGACTTCATCCTCAAATTTTCCTAATCCTCTCTCCGGTTTAGACGCGGCGATGATACAACAAGTGCAGCAAGCTGTCTTCGATCCAAAAAGGTTCCTGGTCGATATCCAAGAAACATGTCGCGCGATCGGTGCTCCATTATCCCAGGAAATAACCCTGAAAGTCCTGGAGACTTTCCAAGCCAGCTTCGCTCGAGGGGCTGTCTTGTGGAGAACCACCGATCTCCCTGGAGATGCTCTCAATTTTCGATTTTACGAGCGTGTGTCTATCGACGCTGTATCTTGTGCAGTGAACGCCAAACTATTACAGCCGAATCATCCCCTGTCCCAGATGATCGTCTCCTGGAGTTCCTTATACTCGGGAGCTCCGCAACAATCCTGTGACTTTGATACCAAGCGAGGCCTTACTAAAATCTGGGTGTATCTGGGGGATATGCGCCCTCTAGGCGACATATTGAGCGCACCCCATGTTCCTCTGTCTATACGCAACCACGCAAAGTCTTTCTATAACCTTGGCTTAAAGATCATTCGACACGTTGCCGCCGATTTTACGTCGAACACAGTCAACATCTACTTTCGTGCGCACGGCCCGTTGACGCTGGAGCGAGCAAGAAGCTTAGTGGGCCTGGCCGACCCTACCTACCTTCTGACGCGCGAGGAGGTGGAAGAGATGCGGCGGTTTCTAAACCCTGTGGGATTCACCTTTGCCGTTACGATGGATTATACCACAGGTGAAATAAAAAGAGTGGGAGTGTATGCTCTGAAGCTGGCGCCGGGCACCTACCCACCAATGGATGAGAGGTTGAAGATATTTTTTACCCAGGCACCATCACATGATGAGGAAGAGATGAACGCAATAGCATGGTCATTTGGCAAAGGTGGTGCTAGATATGTCAAGGCAGAGAGGAGCTACTGTGGGGGGCTGGTACCGTTGATGAGGCAATGGAACAGCGCGATGAGTTCATAGACGTCCTATTGAGAGCTTAGGCAGCGTCTCTCCTTCCAACAATTAAAGATAAGATTTTTTCTAGTTGTATCTTGCTAGGTTGCCCTTTTGAAAGTATGGAGGGTTGTAAGCTACGATGACGAGCTTACTTCCTCGAGTACGTCTTCCAAAGCCCCTAACGAAGCAAAAAGCCATGGTAGGATGAGGGCGCGGGATGTTGTACCTATTGATCAACTGTTCCATGTTCCCCAGCCAATACGCACCCGCACGCCTGCAGAACGCGTAAGGGTTGAGAAACGAGCTACTGAAATATAGACCCCAGCAGCAGCTGGCTAATCGTATGTGTATTCACTGCGGACTAGCGCCCGCAAGCTCCCAACTCATCATTCGCTGCAAACAAAAAAAGAAATTGGTATGTCTTTGGTTTGAAAGCCGGCCCCTCTCAACAATGGGCCTTTTCCATTTTCTATATATGTGCGGTACGCTGCTTACATTTCCTATCTCTCCAGAAAATCCCGTTATTTACAATCTGAAAGCATGGGCTTCGACTCTAATTCCGTGTGGTTTGGTAAGTATAACGACCCCTCCATACCAGCTATTGGGTTCTCAACCTGACGCATCAGTGACCGGCTGTTCTTCTGGTCTTGGAAAATCCATTTCGAAGGCTGTGTATGACGCTGGCTTTCGCATCGTGGCAACAGCTCGCTCGACTTCATCCCTTTCATACCTGCCCGACGGCCCCAGAGTGCTCAAGCTCTGCCTGGACGTTACATCCGGCACATCGATCGAGGCAGCCCTCGCTGCTGCAGTAAGCCACTTTGGAGAGATTAACGTGGTGATCAACAATGCAGGATACGGGCTCAGAGGGGACACAGAGGCCGTTCCGGAAGAGGAGGCCCGAAACCAGATGGAAACCAATTTCTGGGGCCCGGTCCGGATTACTCGCAGAGCCGTGCGGATCTTCCGTGAAGTCAATGGACAGGGCCAAGGGGGAACAGTCGTGCAGATTTCTTCTCTGGGGGGTTGGATTGGGTTTCCGGGGAATGCGTTCTACCATGCTAGGTATATAGCCTCCCTGCTCTGTCATACTCACTGTTCACCGGAACTGACTAACCACMCGGGCTAGCAAATTCGCCCTAGAGGGATTCACTGAATCCGTGGCCAAGGAGATGGATCCATCGTGGAACATCAAGTTTCTTCTCGTGCTGCCGGGAGGCGTGCGCACGAACTTCGCTTCGACCAGTATCCAGGCGACACCACGGCATCCCGCCTATGACCACCCCGGCAGTCCCCTCACCCAACTGCTGGAATATGTGGCCAATCCAGCGTCCCAGGACACCTGGAGCGATCCCGCTATCTGCGCACGGCTCCTCGTCAACGCAGTGGTCGGCCAGCAAGAGAGACCGCTCCCTGTACGTTTGCTTATGGGTGCAGAGACCATTCCCTTAATACGTGGTGACATCGAACGGACACTCAAGGAGATGGATGACTGGAAAGCAGAGACAGAGAGCTGTTCGCCAAAGGGGGGCGCTCGCCTGGGCGTCTCCGCGTGAGATAGATTATGGAGTAGTTTTTCCGTGCGAGTTGGCCAAGTGGCAGGTGTATTAGCGTCTTGGCTACCCGATAGTGAATTTAGCTTCAATGATTCAATCCCACGTCAGCACTCGCCGACCTTTCAGCGGAAACAGGTAGAAGGACCTATTCCCATCGCTATTTCATTATTTTTCTGTTCATCGTCAACCCAACCTCACGGCCTTTTGACCCTCCTGTGATTCTGATGAGCGATATTGAACCTAGGGGCGTTGTGGGAGTCGTGGCACCTACCGCGGATAACGCCTGCGTATCATGCGCTCAGAAGAAACGCAGATGCGATCGAGCTATTCCTGTATGCTCCACGTGTCGACGGTAAGGGATATCCATAGACCGGGAACTTGTTTGGTTTTTAACTTTATACCTAGACTTCGGCGAGAATGTTGCTACACCAGGCTCCAGTTCGTCCTAGCACAGGGTGATTCTGTGTCCACGCCCTCGGAAACTCACCGTATAAATCAGGAGGAGATATTTCACCTCTCTCTTCAGCGACTAAAACAGATAGATGCGACCCGAGACAGATTACTACCGGTAGCAGATGAGCAACTGGCCAATCGAGCTTGTCTGGCGTGCAAGTCCGGAAAGAGACGATGTGACAGGCAATTGCCCAGCTGCACACGATGTACCAGGTACGGCTATCTCTAGTGCTCTGTCTGCCCTAGTAATGGCTGCTGACATTCATAGACTTCGAACTCGGTGCAGGTATTGGAATGGTTTCATCGCTACCTTCGCTCACAATTCTGCTACGTCCTGCTTTGTAGATTCGCTAGCTCTACAACGAGTAGATGGGAAGGTGACATTTCCCGTTCCTACGCAGAAACACATGCCTATGCTACTGCATTCTTGTAGGTGGATGAGCTCCTAGACATAGCTTCTCCGGCTGTTGCAAGTATATATGTCCTGACCATAGGCTCGAAACGGCACCCGCCAATAGTCATTGAGACGTTCGGAATGGCACCGCTCGAGGTCGAGAATGGCAGTCTTGCCTTTCTCCTGCGCTCTGATTGGGTTTCCCAAGCCCTGGCCGACCCTTGCTTCTTCCATGCGACGTTGTTCTCGGCATCTGCTCACCTGGATGCTTTCCAGGGCAGAGACAATAATCATATCACAATATACCACTATACTATGGCGCTGCGGCTCCTTCGCGAGAAGCTAGCTTCTCCTGGTGGTATGCTGGACGACGGAACGATTGCGTGCATTCCTCCGCTAGTCTTCTTCTCGGTGAGCTACTTATGCACCGTGTCTTAGAAATCAGTCCTTAACGAAGATAGTCGATGAGGAGTGACGAGGGCTCATCCCGGATTCATAGGGAAGGCCTGATGAAGTTGCTCAGAGCCAAAGGAGGACTTCATAAGATGGGTTTTGGTGGTTTCTTTTCCGCCTTAATACCCGTGTAAGAGCCCCTATCGACTCATCCGCCCAACGGCCAACAGAGCCTCTGACCCCAGCAGATGTGTCCTGACAGAGGCGATTATATTCGATTCTGAGTTTGACATTCCGGGTCTGGATATTCCACCAACACCCTTGGCGCCGCCGACATGTCTAGTCACGGCCGCTCTCAAGCGGGCCGCGCATCAGACCGGATACTATAACCTTTCCGGCGAATCGATCACCCTCTTCCAGGACATCAGCCTCATTTGCGGATATCCAGATGGACACTACGTGGCCTCAGCAGGAGGGGAGGGCTTGTATAACTCCACCGCGATCAAGTGGCGTAATCAGCTACAACAAAAGATCAGCCAGCGCCATGATGCACCCGAAAATGTCCATCCATCTACCTCCAATGGAATCGATCAATCCTGCCAGGCTGCTGCTTTACTATTCTGGTATCTCCTCGACGATTATTTCTCGGTAAACGCCGGTACTTTGCAAAAGCTACTTCAAAGCTTGAAGGAGGCCTTGGTCAAAACGTCCATGGATACCTGGATCAGGTGCTCCCCCGAGGCACACACATGGATTTGCCTAGTTGGAGCGGTGGCCAGTAGCCCTTGCAGTGAGGATCGAGTGTGGTTTAGTCTGCGCCATGGTCAGCCGGTTGTATGTATTCGCAGTGAAGGCCCATCTCTCTACCTGGCCTGCTGGAGAACGTATGACTGGCTAAATCGTCGGCGGAAATTGAGGCTCAAGCATTAAAATCCCATACTTACCGTTTCATCAAGCTTATGGCGTTCCAAAGTCTTATCCGTGCGCGGACTGTACCTGAATAGACAAGGAGCGATGACACCAGGTTTTGCTACCAGTGGCCTGGCAGTATGTGTCACTTTGGCGTGTCAGTTATATTTGGCATTTGCGTCATTTCGACCTGACCTTGCTTCCTAGAGTTCATACCAACCTCGGAAGTAGGTAAACCTGGGCGACGACTAGCGATTGGTCAGTCCCTAGGTGCGTTAGTGCTTAGTTCCTGAGAACCTACTGAAGCATCCGATGTTCTGCACATTGTAACTGACCCCTGCTACATTGCGGCTGAGTCTTATGCGGCAAGGCGGGCGCTAGTCCGCAGTCTAAGCCCAATATGTCAAGGCTCAATTCAACTATACGACAATTTCGTCTGAAGAACGCTAATACAAGCCACTAATATGTGTGTGGCCCCGTTCGGGTTGCATGGTGGTTGTCGGGTCGGCCGACGCGATTGTCAACAGCCTATTAGAATCCTACATTAGTGCAGCATCGCGTAAAGTTCTACGCATGTCTTAGGAGGAATTGCTCTATCCGGTTCAACGGGGTCAGCAGAAGTATGCACCTACCTATCTCCATTTCTCTCGTGTGGGTCTCGCTGCGGTG
Organism: Aspergillus pseudoviridinutans; assembly: GCF_018340605.1. NCBI lineage: Eukaryota > Fungi > Ascomycota > Eurotiomycetes > Eurotiales > Aspergillaceae > Aspergillus > Aspergillus pseudoviridinutans. Next base: position 2,450,097 of record NW_025091286.1, on the reverse strand, counting down.
AGGCAATATACCTAGTGTACAGATGGCCAAGACAGGATCGGAGTTCCAGATTTACATCCGATTCATGTCGTTTGATTATTCCTGGTGTATATCTTGATCCGCCATGCTGCGGTAGCTGCAGGTATAAGACTAAATCAGGCGATTGGCATCGACAGGGCCGTGGATAAGTTGTATCAAGGCTCCAAGCTGTCAATCCTCGGGCCCAGAAGATTACTTCGGTTATATTATCTCCATTGGCCAGCGAAAGGTAGTATTTCTAGGCAGCTATTTCCAGGTAGCATCCGCGAGCAGGTTCCAGGCTAGGGTGTATATGCTTATTTGCAGCTGTATGATTCCAAAAATCGGCGCTAGCTGTATCTCTAGTAACATCAAGCCAGAGCGGACATGATAGTAGCGCGGTATGAAATGCGAGTAACTAAGCACACAGGCTTTCGATATATTTGAGACTTATATCCCACCTTGCCACTTCCACTACAATACCTCATTTCCTATTCTTCAACCGTCTAAGCCTTACTAGCCTGTCCACTGCAGCAAACGGGACACTATGGTCAACCTCATCTCACTCTCAATCCTCCTTGCTCCTGCCATCCTCGCAGCGCCAACATCCCCGGCGAGCCCTCTTGAGAAACGGTCCACTTGTGGCGTCATTGCCGGTGTTACCTACTATAAGGGCCAAATCTGTGAAACGGGCTCAGAAATAGCTACCATTAAATGGCAAAACTCATGGAGATCATACAACTACCAACGGACTGACGCGCACAGCTTCGCCATCACGAGCGGCGATTACTGGGATATCAACTGTGCACTGTACGACGGGTACAATGGCCAGGGCAATTACCTCGGTGGGCTGGAATGGAATACGGGCTATCGGATTTGCAAGTCCCTGGGGGCTGCTGGGGCTAATGTGAAATCTATTGTTTGTTGGGGAAATAACTGCTAGTTTGTGGGATTCTGCGTATGTGCTTTTGGCAAGAGGCCTGATCGGATTACAAGCCAGAAGGAAGAGGCACACGGTGCAAACACGGTATATCGACCAATTATCCGGTCATTTCAGTATCTCAACTTGGAGAATAAATTCATTATCTATCTGTTGAGGACATGCGTGACTCCATTTCTTACTCTTGGTATGGAAATTCCTTCTCACTGGCAGCAGATATACTTGATCTGCTGCAGTTTGATTATCTGTTTGTCAGAAGGCGAGCGTCCAATTCATACAACGGCACTTAGTGCCCGTTGTTGACACTGCACTGGAGTCGAAGCAGACCAGGCTTTCAAATCAAAGCACAAAAAGGGAAAGTTGTAACGTTCTGTCTATAGTATGCCTGCCATGCGGAAATCGCTTGGACCCAGTTCAACAGGGAAAGGGGCTGGACTAGCTGACATCGATGGCCACGATCCTTTCAGACTCATGTAACCTCTCTGTTCCCAGGGCCATGGACGAATCAGGACCTCGCTTGCTTGAATTCAATCACTACATTACTAGTTTAGCGTCTCGGGGCCTAGTGGAGTAGTCCGCTCCAATTTCAGCACGTTAATCTGGATGCGGCTAATTCTTGAATGATAGCTTTCGAGCATACAATCCTCAACTAGGGCCTACGAGATCTGGTCAAAGTGATTAGGATCGAGTCGGCGGCATATCTGCGTCCACTGAGGTAATTGCTCAAGTAAGATTACTTATAATGTCCCCATAGTCGCATCTCAGAGAGGTTACTTCTAAATATCATCGGTGCCCATCGACCTAGTACAATTCAAAATGCTCCTCCACCTTGGACCGGTTTTCTTCTCTCCCCTCCTCACCACACTCCCCACTATGGCTCATGCAGATTCCAACGACGCCTCGTTTGATGAAGGCGGCATGTTCATACTGAACCTCATCGAACCAGTCTACAACTCCAATATCCTCTCAAAAAGACAGAACAACAACTGCTTCAATTGCACAGCTCCGTGCGCATTTACTGATGGTGTCTATGGCGGCGCCAATGACGTCTCCTACACTAGTTATAGTTTTGAGGTTTTATCTAGGTTAACTAACCCTCACTATTCTGCTTAGTAATTACCGATTTCTAGGATTTCTTTATGAATATTAATATCACTAGATAGCACAATCAGCTCTAGATAACGCCGATGAATATTATGGATACCAGTATCATTCATATTCTTATATCCAGGGACCTCATTTCCTATTATTCCCTCCTCAAACAGGAAAGCTGAAGTGGGAGATATCATTATTGCGCATGGTTGGTGTACAGTATGTGGATCTTATAATGTAGTAATAACATACTTTGCACAATTAGCTAACCAAAAGAGCAGTTGTCGGTCAGGCTGATCAGAGGGGTGAAATTGTAGAAGTCAAAGGTCGGGCTGGAGCCCCTCATTACATGGTGAGTATTCACTATATGATACTTGATACCTTGGTGAAAATATAGCGGATCTAATCTTTTCTCAACCTTGGATTTGTAGGTGCGTTGTGAAGATCGCCATGAGAGCCTAGTATTCCCAGGCCTGGACACTGTTGTACAGCACAGTAAATGAGCATGTGGAGTATAGGTAGATCTATTGGCTTAGAAAGATAATGCCAAGGGAGCTTGATATCTAGGGTTGGATTCGGTATCTGACTGGGCGTGATCCTGTCGCCATACATCCAGTTTCCAGTGAAAGAGGCAGAAGAGGCCTATGAGCTTGTCAAGGGGGATGCCTTGATATATCCAAGGCCATGATTGTCGGTGTGCAGTAAGGTTTATGTTGAATAATATTTAGGGCTTTTGTCCTCCATAGACAKGCATTGAGCTTACCATAGACGCTTCCCCAATCTCCCAGCTCTCCAGATTACTGTTTATTAGTCGAATAGATGGTCGATTATATCTAAATTCTATCAACAACTATCAGTTCTCTGTCCTAATGGTTCGGGTTGGCCAAGATGACAGCAAATGAGATTCTGCAGATGGAGTCACTGACGTCAAAACCCGTTTTAGTGTGGGTATATCCATAACTATAGGTGTCATCTATCAGTCATCTCTGATCCTCAGAACTGAACTTTCCAAAGGGATGATTTAATTGATTGCATTTAATTTCGGACTTTAATTGGGCTATCGTGCTTTACATGAATTGAATTGAATCTGTTCTTCTGGTGATTGTTCATCATATTACTTTACGTCATCCTCAGAATCCCCAAGAATCCCCTCCGTACAAGTATTGCTTTGCTTCTGAACAATAATCACCTCTAGGTGTATCTAGACGTATATTCCACAGATTTTCAGAGTATTAAATATTGAACATGCAATCGAATAAAATACCCACAACGGCGTCTCGGGCTTCATCCGTTGCTGTCTCCCTGGCACGATTTCTCAAGGACCATCCCAATCTTCATCTAGGAGGCGACGCAGATTTCCACCGGGAGCGCAGGGAACACCTTGAGATTCTCGGTTTTTATGCTCTTCCGGCAGAAAAACAAGCTGCCATCGGCAAGGTTGAAGTGCAGATCGTTCCGGGACCCCACGGCAGCATTCCGATCCGCTTGTTCTACCCTCAAGCTATCTTGGGCAACGATACCAAAGACCCCAAGGTAGCTGCGTTGGTGTACATGCATGGGGGCGGGTATACTGTTGGCTCGATTGACGAATTCGAGAATGGATTGCGGTTGCTAGCTGAGGCAACCGGGGCCATTGTATGCCAAGCAGCTCCTTCATAAACTTCCTTGGCTTATTTAACAGACTATTGGCGTCGAATACCATCTTGCACCTGAGCACCACTTCCCAACTCAGCTAGACGAGTACTCAGCTGTCATTGACTGGGCACAAGGTGTTGAAGGCTCCTCGCGCGGCATTGACCCCGACCTGGTCTTTGGCGGCGGCGATTCTGCCGGTGGTAACATGACCGAGGCCATCGCCCTGCGACGGCGGGACCAGAAAGTCAAGAATATCGCCGGCCAACTGCTTCTCTACCCGGAGTCCCGGCCCCCATTTGATACCCCCGCCGCCGTTGAGAATAACACCGGCGGCAGCTTGTACCTCGTATGTAATGGGATCTTCAGCTTCGCGGACCACTATCTCTCCAAAGAACAGGGCAAAACTGTTCCTCCGAGCAATCGCTATGTGAGTCCTGGTATGCAGAGTGCTGATGATCTTCATGACCTGCCGCCAGCGGCCCTATTCACTTGTGGCTTTGATCCGCTGCGGGATGTGGGCGTCGAGTATGGGAGTAAACTGCAACAGGCTGGAGTGGATATCCGGTGGCATCACTATCCAAATCTGACGCATGGATTTCTACAGTTTGCGCCATGGTCTCAGGAATGTATGGATGCTGTGATGGATGTTGCTCAAGAGCTGAAACGGCTGGCGGGTGGCAGCAGGTCAGCGTTTATATAGTTCTTTCGGCGGGGAAAATACAGACATTGGAATCAGTTGTTGGTCTGCAGGAAGAGCATTAGCTGTACGTACCCTAATAATCAAATCTATGTAGAAAAGTCATTGATATTCTTATTGGAAGTCTAGAGAGAGAGGGAGCCACATTCCACTCCTCATCCTTACCAAGACTCATAGCTACTGCCATCTCATCGACCGGGAGGAAGTCCTATATTTGACTATGTCTCAAGACGCGTAAACCTGTGTAGTGGGTATTGAGAAAGACAGCAACTTACACCGCAGATCTTTTCATTCCATACCACAGCACGTCCACGCCTCTTTCCAGCTCCCACCAAAGCTGTTCAGCATGTCCTCTTGTCAATCGACTATTCCGACCTAGCGGCTGGCAATTTCCGTCCTGGAGCCAAAGGCGTCGCTGTATATCAATTTCAACAACCCACATTTGCTGGAATCCCGGCCGATGATGCTCCAATCTACGCCTTAAATACGTACGACGTCCAGTTGAGAAGTGTCAAAGGTCTCTGAACGGCGTGCGGAATGAAAGTGCATGAAGCAAAATGGGTTAGGGTTTGTAGGGTCGGGAGTAAAATATCTTTCATTAAGACGATTAACTCAAGCATGATATAATGAAATTAATTCCCCGAGGGAAATCAATTTTACCCCAATTACCATGGCCTTGCTGCTCCCATTAAGGCCCTATACATATTGCCGTCCTTGGAAACTTGTATCTCCAATCTTCGCTTATATAAAAATCTACGAAGTTTACAGCACCTTTATTTATACGACAAACTGAATTGTGGATATAATATTTTAAACTCAGGGGCTCACCACCGCCCCAGTTAAGCTTATTTAAGCTTATTGGCGGTCATTGGTTCCTGGACACAGTCCTTAGCAGGTGGAGCTTGTCCAACTTCCTTTCCGTTGGTGAGCCTCGTTTGTCATCTGCATAGTCATGGTTGCTCAAGATCAAATGGTCTGTCAGATTTTGTACTACGAAACTAAGCTTTGCCCTCATTGCTGCTACAGAATCAGGGATTACCCGATTTAGTAAGATACGAGCCTTTACGTTGATTCGCCGGCTAGGGCCTAGGGATCTGCGACTAAGTCTTGGAAGTCTTCCAATGTCTGGGCCCCAGTAAAAAACTGGACTGGGTCATGGTCCACATAGTATACAGACATCTGTCAGATTCGCTAGATGAAAAGAGATGTTCTCTTGTGTGTTCCATGATGTTGTGTTGATTGTTCTAAGTCAGGGGCCATGTATCTAAAGCGGACTCTCTGCTGGTCTACCTAAGAGCTGACTAATCTAACAGCATCCTTGCAATACAGCAATCTTACACAGGCTACTGTACCCATATCCTTGTTTCTCCCCACTGATCCCAAACAAAGAAACGCGTCGGGAGGGGTACTCAGGGATACTCAGGGGCGTAAACAAAAAAGCGAGCATTCAGCTCAGCCTCGCTTCAACGATCCTCTAGCTTCATCCTGACTCCTTTCCTGGACTTGACCACCATAACTGACTGCCACTGCCCCCTTGGATGATTGCTAGACTACCTCACCATGCCGAGCCGCGATCTTCGAGACCAGCAAGCGCCTGCCAACCCTCCCTTGAACCCGGTCGGCTCAGGGCCGGCAGATGCACACAGCAATGAGGAAGAGGGTGATCCGTTCAAGCATCTGCCTGAGCACGAGAGGGTCATCCTCAAGAGACAGTTGGATCTGCCTGCCACCAAGGTCAATTACATGACGCTGTATCGTTATGCGAGACGGAATGACACGATCATCCTGGTCATCGCCTCGCTCGCAGCAATCGTCGGCGGTGCACTCATGCCTCTGATGACCGTCGTGTTTGGAGGGCTTGCAGGCACCTTCCGCAGCTTCCTACTGGGCGACATATCTGACAGCCAATTCACCAGCGAGCTTGCCAGATTCTCTCTGTACTTCCTCTACCTCGCTATTGGCGAGTTTGTGATGGTGTACTTGGCCACGGTCGGTTTCGTGTACGCTGGTCAACACATCACAGCAAAAATCAGACAGCAGTTCTTGGCCGCCATTCTGAGGCAGAATATTGCTTTTTTCGACGAGCTCGGCGCGGGTGAGATCACCACACGCATCACGGCCGACACCAATCTTGTCCAGGAAGGTATCTCAGAGAAAGTAGGATTGACCTTGACAGCCGTCGCGACCTTTATGGCCGCGTTCGTGATTGGTTTCATCAGATACTGGAAGCTCACGCTGATTCTGTGTTCCACTGTCGCCGCGATTGTTGTTACATTGGGCGCCGTGGGCTCGTTTGTCGCCAAGCTCAGCAAGAAATACCTCGGCCATTTTGCTGAAGGAGGAACGGTTGCGGAAGAGGTCATCAGCTCGATCCGAAATGCGGCTGCGTTCAATACGCAAGAGAAGCTGGCTCGACGATACGACGGGTATCTTGTCGAAGCAGAGAAGTCCGGTTTCAAGCTCAAGTCCGCCACCAGCTCAATGATTGGTTTCCTCTTTCTGTAAGTACAGCGAGTGGCGCAGCATCTTGCCGTCCAAATGGCGGTCTCTTGAATTACGTCAAACAGCCCAGCGTTCTGACCTTGCCTTTGTTGTTATAGGTACATCTACCTCAACTACGGCCTGTCTTTCTGGATGGGCTCCCGCTTCCTGGTGGATGGGTCCGTTGGATTAGCGCAAATCCTCACTATCCAAATGGCCATCATGATGGGAGCCTTTGCCCTCGGGAATATTACACCGAATATCCAGGCCATCACCACAGCGGTCGCCGCAGCCAACAAGATATACGCAACCATTGATCGTGTCTCTCCTCTCGACCCTTTATCGACCGAGGGGCAGAAGCTGGAGGAACTGCAAGGAAATGTGGAACTCAAGAATATCAGACACATATACCCTTCCCGCCCCGAAGTTGTTGTGATGGATGACGTGAGCTTACTGATCCCCGCGGGCAAGACTACTGCACTTGTTGGGGCTTCAGGCTCTGGGAAAAGCACTATAATCGGGCTGGTTGAGCGTTTCTACGATCCCGTCGGTGGATGCATACACATCGACGGCCATGATATCAAAGACCTGAATCTACGCTGGCTGCGACAACAAATTTCTCTGGTGAGCCAGGAGCCTACCTTATTTGCTACTACGATATTTGGCAATATCAAGCACGGTTTGATCGGAACAGCGCACGAGCATGAGTCCCAAAAAGCAATTTGTGAGCTGGTCGAACGTGCTGCTCGAATGGCAAACGTAAGTAAGGCAAATGTCATAATGCCCTGCCTCAGACACACCCTCTCTGCATGTAGCACATACGATACGATGTTCTGACTTCTTTGCTTTTCAGGCCCACGACTTCATCACGTCCCTTCCTGAGGGCTACACAACCGACATTGGCGAACGAGGGTTCCTTCTCTCAGGAGGTCAGAAACAACGCATTGCCATTGCTAGGGCCATGGTTAGCAATCCTAAGATCCTACTACTTGACGAAGCAACATCCGCACTCGACACGAAGAGCGAGGGAGTTGTGCAAGCCGCACTCGACAAAGCTGCCCAGGGACGGACCACTGTGATCATTGCTCACCGACTGTCTACTATCAAGAATGCGGACAATATTGTGGTTATGTCCCACGGACGTATTGTTGAACAGGGCACCCACGATGACCTTCTCCAGAAGAAAGGGGCTTACTACAACTTGGTCGAGGCTCAGCGAATCGCGACGAAGCAAGAGTCTAGAAACCAAGATGAAGAGCCCATTCTGTCTGAAACCAATTACGATTTGCGGCGACCCGAATTCAAGGAGCATCGCTACATCTCAGACAAAGAGGTTCAAGGAGAAGACCCTGACGACCTTCAGGTGGACGAGACACGATCAGACAGGACTGCATCGAGAAAGACACTTGCGAAGAAAGGACAAGAGGACATTGCCGACAACTATACCTTGTTCACACTGATTCGGTTTGTCGCTGGTTTGAACAAAAAAGAGTGGAAATATATGGTCTTTGGACTTTTACTCTCGGCCGTTTGTGGTGGAGGTAATCCAACACAAGCCGTCTTCTTCGCGAAGTGCATTACAGCTCTTTCGCTTCCTCTTTCAGAGAGCTCTGAGATACGGCGACAAGTCAATTTCTGGTCGCTGATGTATTTGATGCTCGCCTTTGTACAGCTGCTCGCTCTCACCTCTCAGGGTATTGCGTTCTCTTACTGCGCAGAGCGCCTTACCCATCGGGTTCGCGACCGAGCATTTCGATATATCCTCCGGCAAGACATTGCCTTTTTCGACAAACGTTCCTCGGGTTCTCTCACTTCTTTCCTGTCCACTGAGACCTCCCACCTGGCTGGGCTGTCTGGGATTACTCTTATGACGATTCTCTTGCTGGTCACCACCATAGTTGCCGCCTGCGCCATTGGTCTGGCCGTAGGGTGGAAGCTTAGTCTGGTGTGCATGTCCACCATCCCCCTCCTTCTCGCTTGTGGGTACTTCCGTTTGGCCATGCTGGTCCGACTCGAGAAGGAGAAGAAGGAAGCTTACAAAAGTTCCGCGAGCTATGCCTGCGAGGCCACTTCAGCCATCCGAACCGTGGCTTCCTTGACCCGCGAGGCGGACGTTTGCAATCACTACCACGAACAGCTCCTCTCGCAAGGCCGCAGGTTAGTGTTGTCGGTTCTCAAGTCATCCGTTCTTTACGCGGCATCTCAATCACTTCAATTTCTTTGCATGGCTCTCGGCTTTTGGTATGGAGGTATCTTGTTCGGCAGACACGAATATTCCATGTGGGTAGATGACAATTCCGCGAACAGACGCCGTATTAGTTCTAACCCTTATGTTCAGGTTCCAATTCTTCTTGTGTTTCAGCACAGTCATCTTCGGGGCACAGTCTGCAGGGACCATCTTCAGCTTTGCCCCAGATATTGCCAAAGCCACGCACGCTGCTGCTAGTCTCAAGGATCTCTTCGAGCGGACGCCGGAAATCGATAGCTGGAGCCATGATGGCGAGATGGTCCAGAGTATAGCAGGCCATGTCGAGTTCAGAAATGTCCACTTCCGGTAMCCGACGCGACCAAACCAGCTCGTTCTGCGAGGTCTCAATCTGCACGTCAAGCCCGGGCAGTACGTTGCGTTCGTCGGAGCTAGTGGATGTGGCAAGTCCACTGCAATTGCCCTCCTGGAGAGATTCTACGATCCAGTCCTCGGCGGAGTCTATGTCGACGGCAAGGAAATCTCGTCATTCAACATCAACAGTTACCGCTCCCATCTCGCACTTGTCAGCCAAGAGCCAACGCTCTACCAAGGTACCATCCGTGAGAATATTATGCTGGGTACAGACCGAGATGACGTTTCGGAAGACGAAATGGTGCTATGCTGCAAGAACGCAAACATCTACGATTTCATCATCAGTCTGCCAAACGGTTTCGATACCCTCGTTGGTAGCAAGGGCAGCATGCTGTCAGGTGGCCAGAAGCAACGTCTTGCAATAGCTAGAGCATTGCTCCGCAACCCCAGAATCCTTTTGCTGGATGAGGCCACTTCCGCTCTCGATTCAGAGTCCGAAAAGCTCGTGCAAGCTGCTCTGGATAATGCAGCTAAAGGCCGCACGACGATCGCCGTGGCGCATCGTCTCAGTACGGTGCAAAAGGCAGACATGATCTATGTCTTCAACCAAGGCCGCATCATCGAGTGTGGAACACATTCTGAGCTGATGCAGAAGCGGTCGGCATACTTTGAGCTTGTCCGCTTGCAGAATTTGGGCGAAATGTGACTCCTCTACCTGGGGACACCGAATCTTTGGCGTTTCTCAGAAAACGTCTGGTCGGAGAGTGACTATCGAATGGATTCTTTTTCTTCTCTTTTCTTTTTCGATGCCTGATGACTATGGTCATCCTGTGATCCTTACCTTTGATTATTTTTCTTCCCGTCTACGGAATCCTTCTCTGTATTTATCGCTTAACACTTCACCTGCTAGCCCAGTTCCCAGATCCCAAGCTTGCAGCAGCGACATTTTGGTATGAGTTTTATTATGGCCTTTTCTTACATAAATTGCGCTACCGGTGAAAGGTTGAGGAAATGCACAAGAAATACGGGCCAATTGTTCGCATCAACCCAATTCACTTACATATCAATGACCCCAACTACCGCGATGAAATATATGCCGGAGGCAAGCGTAAGCGCAATCGAGATCCCTGGTACTACCGCTCTGAGTCAAATGGCCCTCTGGGATGGCTTGGCATGATCGGCTAATCCTCCTTTCCATATATCTTCTCGTTGATCTTTTCCGCTTTTTGGTTCCATTTTTCGTCCGCTTCACCATAATCCTCTTCGAGAAGCGCTTTTAGGATGTAGACTGCACAGCGAGCAGTCCCAAAGCCCAATGTCCAGCCCGAACCTCCGTGTCCATAGTTGTGAACCAAAGGAAAGCCAGCCCGCGTATCCGCTCTCACCTTGACGTTCTTCTTGGTAAAAGGCCGCAAACCTTGAGCAAATGGGTAGTGATGGACAAACTCAGCATGTCGAAGGCTTGGCATGAATTCTCCAGCCCGATCCCACATAACGCGAACCTCAGGTGAACCAGGCTCTAGATTCGCCTGGTCATTATGTGGCTGGATAATTGACCCGACATAGAGAATATCGTCATTGCGGGGAACAATGAAAACGACGCCGGTGGGCGCCCCATTATTGTCCTTCTGCGCGGGAACGAGGTAGGCGTCATTCAAGTGATTAAATTGTCCATTACGAGTGTTGTCAACTCTCAGAATGGCGCCACGGACGGGGTAAACGTCCTCGTCACCGAGTAAAGCTTTAGCACCGAGGCCGGTGGCATTCACCACTGCATTAGCATCAAAAATCTCCAATAGGCTCTTGCCCTGATCGCGAAGATTACCCTTGATTTCTCGGGTCTCGAAATTGGCGCCTTTGCATTTCACCAGAGCCATGAGATATGCCATGGCCTTGTCCGTATTGATAATCGGGGCGTCATGAGTATAGCCGCATTTGAAGCCTCCACGGTAATCACGGCTGAAACTGAAGTCCTTGAACTCCCTTTCGAGGTCTTCCGTAGTTCTGTACCTCTTGTAGCCATGCATTCTGTGATCATCAACAGCTTCTTCGATACCCTGCAGTTTGATGGCATGGCTATCGTTCGCGTTAGGGTCACGGCCAGTGTCCCTTTTCAGTTCAATCGGCTCGAAAAAGAACTGGTGGAGCTGGGTGATATTCAGTCCGAACGACCGCCCTCTTCTTTCATGGGAATTTTGTATCTCTGCATAATTTTTGTAGAACTCGTAGCTCTGCAGAGCCCATTCTTGGTAGTGTTCTAGGGTGGACCATCCTTTACCCGCAGATACAATCTCGGTCAACCCACAGCCGCCTGGAGGGTACTCCCACAGCGCCCCCGCAATTTGTGAGGTGATGCGAGACTTCCCGAAATCTTTTGTCCACGCCCACTGTTCCGCCACGAGTGTGACTCGGTATCCGGAATCAAGAAGTATCCAAGCGACGGTCAATGCGCTGACGCCACCGCCCAAAATGAGGATGTGTTTGCTATCTTTGTTGCGCTTCTCCATGGGCTCATCGTTTGTAGATAGCTGAATTCTAGGGTATTCGAAATCGACTGCTCTACCGTCCCTCGTTATCGTTTGTCTACTTGCACGAAGAGTCACAATGCCATTGTCTGCCATGCTTATAGTGCAAAGATACTGCGACGCGTACGGTAGTGGGTAGACGTCACTGTTTTGAGGAGCGTAGGGTCGTTGTATAGTGTATTCCCGTCAATGATAAAATCTGGATTGCGAAAAGCGAAGGAAGGCGATGCAAATTGCAGGTATTTTAAACGGTAGGCCATGAAGGTAATTTGCAGCACCAAGAATATATCATCTCTTTTGGGTATATAGTAAGTATCCGTAACGCCGCTAACCCTGCCGCTTTGTTATTGGATCCTACAGCTCAAGATTGGACAGCCTCATTGTATTCATAAATTTCGGGACATACTGACCAACGGGGACTACAAATGCTACGGTCATTAAAGGCTTGTCACAGCCTCTCTCAGGTGGCACATATGAAGGATCAAACGCGCAGGGGTTCATTTCCTGCCAAGCAAAATCCTCCCAAATCAGAAATGATACCGGGAGTCTGCAATTTTCGCAGAATAATGCATCTTTTCTCTAGTATTTATCCAGCTCCAGCTGTTGTGGGTTACTGTGGTACATTCGCGGGGTCCAGGTCTTCCCCTAGCACGCCCTGACCGTCCTGCTGTTCTGTAGTATGATTGGGTCTTGACAGGTATTGGCTGCGTTGTGTTGCTAATTTATGGTGGCCCACACAGCACAATCATACCTAACCATAATGTGCATGACGCGTGCAATTCCCAGGCCAACCAATTGGGCCATTGCCCAGGCCCCTTTTGGATGACCTGAGGCCCCGATTAATTTGAGTCATTTTCCCTTCCCTGTCACGTCTAACACAGGTGATAAGAAGATCCGCTCACCTGGGATTAATGTGAAGTAAGACTGTCCCAAGGGGCCGATTAAGGGCATGTAGGCTTAATATGATAAGACCTTTGCTCATGGTTCCAACAGGTAACTCAGGGCGGAGGATGTGCTTCCTCTGAGTAGTTGAAACTGACCTGGTCGCAACGTCGATTACGTTGAGTGGACCCGACAGTTTGGGATAGGGTGTGATAGCTATACATTAGCGCGATGTAGGTTTGGCTTGGCCTTGACCCTGGTGCCCTTTTGACCGTCTGGTAAATGGCTTGTCTCAAGATTTGGATTCTCTAACTAGGTACCCAATGTTTGCCAGTAGACCATCAACATTTGTCTTTATGACATTGACATTGCATTGCGAACTCACATATACATCAAGTCAATGTGAATGTGACTAAGACTTAATCCATTTATTTCAAACACCAATTTTAAGCAAACAACATATTCTCCTTGAGCAGTCAAACTGCCAAGATCTCACAATGTCCCTCGAGTTGTTGAGTCTCTCATCCCAAAATGGCTTTGCTTCGCATCTCCGCCACTTCGAATCAAGTTACAGGAGGTTGCTTTGATGAGCAAAGTCATAATACTGCCACTTAATATCCAGTGCTAGGTGGCTGTAAGGTGCACCATGCATCCATGTCTAGTAGAGAGCTCAGCCACCGCCACCGCTTAAGGACAACAAAACCCCGTGGACGACAGTCCTGGAAACCAACAAGGATAGACTAGCTTAAATTGAAGGGCCTATTAAGGATGAATCAATGCTGCTCTTCAAAAAATCGAACCCATTCTGCCCCCACTAATCAAGTTTCTTGAGACCCGCTTCCAAGTTTCTGCCAGGAACCTGTCTAGGTAGGCAGGTTCAACACCCAATCGTTCTGTCCATTGTCCCAAAGCTTTATCTGTTTCGTCTTGAATGCATGCCAGTCCATACACTATCAACTTACTCTGATATTTCTCAGCCTTGAACGGGAAGGGGCTGTGGCTGTATATAATATATCTAATGCTGAATTTTCTGGCAATGGTTGGTGCGAGTGGCAGTCTAATGTGGCCACAGGTTGAAAGTCTAACCCTTTTAAAAACACTATCATGGAGTATATAACTCATTCATATCTCTCCTTTTCGCTGTCTGTGAAGAAGGAGCAACGGGGTATTCTTATTCCCAATGGTCCCTCACCCGAGGACGTACCGGTTGTACTTCAGTTGATGAAAGCCTGCATAGCGCCAAACAAGAGCTGGCCGGTCCGTCACGTCCCATCCTTATTCACTGCATACACTACATGGTAGACTTCCCCTGAAGCAACTTCTTGAGATACGGCATTTCCAAATTCATGGAACTACAAAGTAATAGGACGAAGTCAGTACATATAGCTTAGAATCCCAGAGAGGCCGACCTCTCCTGTTATGCTTTATTGGCTGCGCTTTGGTAACAATATATTCGCAAGTACGAAAACAAAATACAAGTAGCTTGGTACAACGCTTGATACAAGCTTTCAGAGGATTGCGACTCCTCAATCTTAACTACAATGGAATCCTCCGAGGGTGCAAAATAACAGCAGTTGCTGCCTAAGAATCCATGACCTTCACTAACTGGCATAGGGATTCTCTGACAACGCTGCTAGCCGAGGACCAGAATGACAGTATACTCATTACGTAACGTTTCCTGATATAATTATATAAATATGGATTTAGTGACACTAGAGCACCATATCAGCCTAGGCTAGATTTCAGAGTACATGGCCCTACATTCTAGATGGGTTTAGGGTACCCAAGTGGGCCAGTGTTAAGTGCTGCTTTCAGTTCAGCCCCAAGGATAGTGCGTAGTAAGTGTCATTTTAGTAAGACAAGGCTTAGCAAGATTAAGGCTAGCGCCGGGGAGATAAGGCAGTCTTAATTTACATCCCCCCAACCAGAGTTTGCATGTGGATCCTGTCAGGGCCCACACTATACATAAAGAAGTACACCTGTTGTATTCCCTGCTGTGCTGACCCTACTACTATCATTCCTACTGGCTAGAGATGGTTGTCTGGACACCTTTTTGGCTGAGCGGTTGGATGTATGACAACACCTGTTTGGGAAGATAAAAACAAAATACCAGCCAAGTAGAGAATATCCAACAAAGAAGTAATTGAGGATGAGGTACAGATTCCTTTCTATATTTACTCTTGAGGGATAAAAGGTTGCATCCACTATATGATTATGTTTTTCTTTAAAAAGGAGAATGATGTAAATAGCTACAGATGATTTATTATTAAGAGAAATTTTACGAGCGCCTTCTATGGTGTATAATCCTACACTCTTGAAGCTGATACTTGCGATTATCCGCCTTAAATGAGGAAAGGTATCAAGATGAATTCGGCTAAGAACCGCATCGTCAAAGCCGGCTGCTCCGTTTGTCGTCAAGAATACAATTTCTTCATGGTGTTAGATCTTAACATACTGGTCATCTAGGCCTTCTAGTCACCCGTAATTAGTAAAAATATGCACTCCACGCATGACACTATTACTAGGTGGAATTATAGGCATATATATTTAGTACGGAGAATATCGACTCTGTGCATGATACTATTACTCGGACTGTAAGTTGATTATTATGGAGCACTGGGCAGGATTAAAAGAGATTCAATACTAGAAGTGAACATTGTGAACTGACTGTAAGAAATATACATGGAATATAGCATACTTCGTAAATGATTTATCATATTCCAAGGTCCGCGAATTATATACTCGCTTATCTGCTGCTGTTATCAGGGATCAAATCAAAGATATCCTGATGATATCTTCAGCACAAGAGCTTCCGCCTCTGTCCTAAGCATACCACCCAAATCAAAGTCTATCTAAAACCTCTCATCATGGGAAACACGCGCCATCTGATGAAGTCTGCTAGAAGTCTTCGACCGTTTCCGCGGAGTATACAGCACCCCGTCAGCCTGCTGTGGCAGTTTATTAGGCCTAGTCCGTAGATCCCACTGACGCTGTAAACCAACTAAAAGGTCTTTTGCTCTTTGGGCGCTTTTCCAGGAAAGACTGAACTCATCCAAGGCTCTGAAACAAGTCGTTAGATACAGTGAGATATTACCTTGAGAGTCGGAGGGGTATTTCGAGACGGCGGCGAAGAGGAGGAATAGGATGGCGGAGGATGTTATAGAAACTGCTTGTACATTAATTCGGCGCAGTGTGTAGCGAGACTCATACATATTCAGAATTTTGGAGATAGCTATGGCGGATTGGATGCACATTTCGCGGGCGTGCGTGTATCCGGGTCCTCTTGGTGGTTGCGGTTGTAGGTGGCTTTTTGATATCCATGGTCTGTGGGCGTAGATTATGTTCTGGTGGTATTGCATGCTTTGCTGTCGGTTAGAGAGAGATGTGGCAAGAAAGCAGGTTACTTACTGGAGAAGCAGCACATGCGGAAGGTATGGCGAGGCGGCATCATCAAGATCAATCTGTAAAATAGGCGGAAGGGTAGCTTTCCACTTTTGGAGCTCAGCGACAATTTTCGCATTGAGCTCTTGTAGAATCTCTTTTGAGATACTGGAGGTACCGTATCTGTTGGGGATGTCAATCGGTGCCGGACGTGATATTAACATAGATTCTTACAGGATATACCCGCAAGGAGCCATCAGCTCGCAAAGGGAAACTAGTTGTTGGCTGATTGCGTCTTTGATGTCCAGCAAACCAGAGTCGTGGCTGGCAGAAGACGACGGCTCGCAGGATGTCCATCCGAAATGCCCTCTGGAACCTGCGTTCTGACAGGGCTTTCCAACCGTCACATCGTCCATGCTGGTGCGAAAGGGTCTACCTAGATGGAATCCTAATTGGCTAGACAATAGTTAGAAAATCTACGTACCCAAACATATGCAGTGGGAGGGTATGACAAACTGGTCAACAATGTATGCGGTCCAGAAGACAGTCCTGCGAAGGTCTGCATCGGCAGCTGAGATCATCCCTGCAGACACGTAGCTAGACATGTCAAGGTGCAAAGCAAGATCGAATGCTAGCCTCAATGCCGATCCTTATGCACCAAGTAAGTTTTCTTGAATGAATTCACTGAGGTTTCAAGATGGAGTTACCGCTATATAGCCACCCTCTTGCATCTTTTCCGTTTCCAATCTCATGGCTGCTCAAGATGACCAATGCTTGAATGGTGGCAACACAAGGAGAATCTAATTCTGTTTCAAGTATTGACTTGGCGCGATCGCCAAAGAAATCGACAAGCGTCTTCGGAAACGTGATAAAGGTCGGATGGTATCGAGACTCGAAAGCACTACCAAGCGCACACCTTGCTGGAATTGTCAGGGTGGGTGCTTCGAGAGCATTGGCAATAGAAATGACTCACATTGCACTCCGCAGTGCCTCTGAATAGAAAGGAGTCTCTTCCATATTTTTCCACTTTTCTTTTGCTTCTTCGTAGATACGTCGATCAACGACATGGAATGACGGGTCCTGCCAGGTGAAATAAAGGTCGAGAAGGTGATCTTCTACAGCCGCAGGAATTTCGTCCTCTGGCCCATAAGGATAGGTGAGGCTTCGCTGATCGGCTTCGTAACTGTCAGAGGATGACATTTCCCTCAAATTGAAGGTGGATGTTGGGCCATAAAAACGTGTCTTCCCTCCAGGGCCGATTTTTAAGGTACCAACCCGGTCGGAGATCTCATCAACCAGGCCTTCGATGTCGGATATGCTAGCCGGTTCCTTGAAAAGGGTAGAGCCACTTTCGCTATAAACGGTTTCGATAGATCCTGTCTGGGCCGTTGGTGGTATAGCCAGTCCATCATTTGGCGAAGAGCCTAAGAATAATTGTTGTTGTTGTTGCATGTCGGATGAAGAGGGCGTAATGTTTATACCGAAGTCTAGGTCAAAAAGCCAGGCGTTAAATATACTGCCCGGACTGTCTTCTGCCAAGAGCCTCAAGACCGATTGATCACCTTGAAGGGCAATGATTGAAGAGTCATTAAGTTGTGGAATTGACGACAAAGCCGAATCCGGTAAACAGTCACCGTGCTCAGTTAAGGGCGGACTGATGGCTTGCTGTGTCATTCCAAGGGAGTCAAGAATGTTTTGCAGGGTAGCACCCTTATCATCAGGCATTTTGGGGGGCTGAAGGCCATTTTCATGAATAAATTGACACAATTGATCGACTCTGAAGGTCAGAAGCTCTATTGCGACACGAAGAGGTAACCTATCATCATGGTGAAGTCTTAGTCTCAAGATGGTCCCATCATGATTGCACAGTAGAATAATTATCTCACTTTCTCTTATCAAAGGTTTGATAGCGGCATTCCTTTTTTTTGCTTGTGCAATGAGAGCAAGATGGTACTTTGCCATCACACTGTTTTTGAGTTAATTTAGCAAAGAGTTAAAATTGTGGCAGGAAATACCTTCACTTTGCTCTCCCGACATGAGATGCATGCCATGGTGGCATGTCGTCGCTTCACATACTGTTTTGTAGAGCTCATTATTGTGATGTACCCTGTCCTGATGGAAACAACAGGAACAGAATACAAATGAGATTGAGAAACCCGGGGTATGCAGACTACCCCGCAATGGTGGTTGTAGATTGTGGAGTTCGCCCGTTCTGCAGATCCAATCGGTCAAACCCCGCTCGGACTCGGTGTAGTAATGACGTTCCGGTTCGGTGAATGGATTCCGGCGAACTTTCTCTTCAGATTCAACTGCTTTCATGTTAATATTGCATCTCACCGGGCAGTAGTAATATAAATCTCATGTAAATTAAGTAGTCTGGCATTCCCTGGATGGGCTTCGAATTGGATCTGCTATCTCGCTATTTCTCATAGATACTGATGAACCCATCATCCTTTTAACCCTTTTTGCGATATTTCTACAAGACGCCCAGGGAAAAGCGCTTCAGTATGCGATCACTGCTGCTTGCGGTGCTGGGTTTCTTCTCTTCGGCCATGACCAGGGTGCTTTTGGTGGCCTCCTGGACAACGAACCCTTTTTGAGGTCCTTTGACTTCCCGGGGGCTACGATCCAAGGTCAGATTGTGGCAACATACGACATCGGCTGCATTACCGGAACACTCGTGTCCATGTATGCCAGTGACAAATTGGGTCGTAGAAGATGTTTTCTCATCGGCTGCGCGATTTTGATCGTCGGTGCAATCCTCCAAACGGCTTCAAATGCCCTCGCGCAGATGATTGTCGGCCGTGTGGTCGCAGGAATCGGAAACTGAATGAATGCCATTGCTATACCTATCTGGCAGACAGAAACTGCGCGGCCAAAAGATCGGGGTATTCTCATTTCTTTTCAGCTGATCACAGATGTTTTTAGCATTGTGATCACAAATGTAAGTACTCATCAGCCTTAATAACCAAGCCTAATAACTCACTGGGATGTAATGGATGAACTACAGCTTTACCTTTATTCCACACTCAGATATGAGCTGGCGTTTTCGTCTGGCATTCCAGTGCTTCTTTGCCATCATTACCATTGCCTTAGTTCATGTCGCACCAGAGTCGCCTCACTGGCTTATTATGAAGAATCATATTACTGAGGCACAAAACATTCTTGCTAGGCTCTTATCAGAGCCAGATAACGATCTTTCTGTTACCAGTGAGATTCAAAATTTAGTTGCTGCTGTTCAAGGCTGAATTGCAGAAGTCGGTGACCAAAGAAATTTTCACTTGGGATAGCAAGCAGCAAACACTTCGCCATATGCTTCTGGGAGCTGGTACTGCATTCTTCCAACAGGTGGGAGGTGCCAACATTATTGCATATTACCTCCCAGTGGTCTTTACGCGATCAGTCGGTCTGAGCAGTCGCACGGCTTTGATCTTGTCCACTGTAGATTCCATGTCGCTCATGTTCTGGGGCTCAATTGCAGCTCTCTTGATCGATCATGTTGGGCGAAAGAGGCTAATGCTCATGGGCGTGGCAGCCACTAGCGTTTATTTTGCTCTTGTTGCTGTGGGTTTGCGATATGACGGGCCAGACAACAAGGGTATGTCGATCATGGCTGTGGTTTTCATTTTCGTCTACTACGTCTTCTACAGATTGTCGCTCCTATCGTAATTCCCTATATATACCCCGCGGAGATCAATTATCAGAAAATGCGCAACATTGGCACGTCTTTTGCCACAACAGTCCATTGGCTTTTCGTCTATGTTGTTGTTGCGGCCACCCCTACCGCGATCCAAAAAGTCCAGAGGCGGTATTACATGCTCTACTCCATTTTCAGGTTTTGCTTTATCCCACTAATATACTACTTCTACGTTGAGACTGCGACATTGTCCTCAGAACAAGTTGATCGACTCTTTGAAATCAAGCATGATGCAGGAAAAGACATATGAGTTGGGCAGACGCGACACGGATCGCTCGTACTGAGAGTGATGATTTGCAGGGTGTGTATGGAGAAGGATGCCATTATTAATGCAGAGCACTGCGAAACTGCTCCCTGAATACACCATGGCAAATCGAAATATGGCCGAGATGGATCGGAGTGGGTGTATTTGGAAACATTCACTTTGAATCTCAATGTACATCCAGTTAGTAAGGAGTTCATAGCATCTGCCAACTATCCTTTCATTTTGATTTCCACTTACCTCGGATCCATTTCCCCGCTGAACTGGTATACTTTAGGATCTTGGGAGTCAGGTACTCATGACCAGCCTATTCGTAGCATTTCGTATATTATCATCGGACATTGAAATCCGAAACTTTTGCTAGAGTCCCACACCAGGACCACACGGCACAAATGGGCTCCGTTGTGTATATAGCCTTGACCCCCGTCCTCGCCTTTTCTGTGTCTCTTCAAGCTCTTGAGACATCTTCTTTCTTTCATGATATCAGTTTCGCAATAATGGTCACCCAAAAACTCCGTGTCGGTATCGCAGGCCTTGGCCGTATGGGTAGGCATTCCCACTCTCGTGATATTCGCAGTATATCTAACCGTAAACAGGCAAGCGCCATGCCATCAACTTCCATGAGCTCACTGCCCGCGCAGACGTGGTAGCTGCAAGTACTCCCGATCATAATGAGCGTGACTGGGCAGCGGAGAACCTTCAAGGGGTGCAAATCTTCCAGGACTACGATGAAATGCTCGAAAAAGCCGATCTGGAAGCTGTTGTAATTGCGAGTATCACCGCTGTGCACGCAGAGCAAGCTCTGAAAGCAATTAAGAAAGGTCTTCATGTTCTCTGCGAGAAGCCATTGAGCATTGATGTTGAAGTGGTATGTTCATTTGCCCCTTATCCTTGTGAAGATTTGATGCCGACGAGCGATACTATGGCATAGGCCCAATCTGTGGTCTCCGCATACGAGCAGTCCCTCAAAACATATCCGCAGCAAAAAGTGATGTGCGCCTTCTCTCGTCGTTTCGATGCGTCATACCGCGAAGCCCATGAGAGAGTCAAGAAGGGCGAATTTGGATCTCCGGTGCTTTTTCGATCTCAAACAGCAGATCTGTACGATTCATCAGGGTTCTTCGTCGAGTACGCGAAGACGAGTGGTGGTATTTTTGTGGACTGTTCTATTCACGACATTGACCTCATGCTTTGGTTCCTGGGAGAGAATCGCAAGATCAAGAGCTTGCAGGCAGTTGGTGTTTGTGCCGTTCATCCAGGGCTAGAGGCGAGCAATGACCGGGATAATGCAATCGCGACTGTGGAGTTTGAGGGTGGGAAGATAGCGGCTTTGTATTGTTCGCGTATGATGGCGGCTGGGCAGGAGGACACCTCAGAAATCATCTGTGAGAAAGGTTCTGTGAGGGTGAATATGCAAGTGAGGAAGAATCATGTTGAAATTCATGACTCACAGGGGGCCAGACGTGAGCTGCCACAGCATTATTATGAAAGGTTCCGGGAAGCATTCATTACTGAGGCTTATGAGTTCACAGCTTGCTGCCTGGATAACATACCACCTCCAATAAGCTTGCAAAGCTCCGTCAAGGCAGTTTCTATCGGGCAAGCATTGCAGCGAAGTCTTATTAGCGGCGAGAAGATTTTCTTTGATGGAAGAACCATCAAAAACTAGATTAACCGCTTATTACCCGGTACCACCTTGTCCTATGGTTTTCATCAGGTACATAGAGAGCACAGATTTCTTCAGCTTCTTAGCCAAGATAATGATGCCACTTCGTATATTCCGCTCCTCGAACAAATGCTACGGAGACTTTTGTGGAGAACCAAAAATAGCTTCGTGATGTGGGGTTATACCAAGACTCTTAGGGTGGTTGCAAGGTCGGGTCAGACGTACTCATCAGCATCTCCGAGGTCTCTTCCCCTCAGAAAAAAAGCCTTTGTTGGCACAGATCGGAGCTTGAATAGTATCTACTCAACTGTCGGGTCGGGAATACAGGTCGGTAAGTTGGCTGACAAAGGGTTGGCTGACTGTATCCTGCTGTTGGGAGGGGGTTAGGTCTCCGAGCACCAATCAATATCATATCATAAGCACCCCGCATTCCGTCGCTTTCCCCTACTGGGTCCCGTAGCTGGGGAATATTTGCCCCGACGTGGATAGGAGGCTGCTGACGCTATACAGGCCAATAGGATATATTTCATTTCCCATCATGACAACATTGCAGCTGCACAGGAATATAATTTCCGACGGCGCCTGCCGTACTATTGAATGGGAAAAAAATATGCGAATAGATATCACAGGTCAGTCAAATCTCCACGTAGAAAGCTTATCACTTCGTCTCACCTATCAGACTACTACTGAATAGCCGATTGCCATAGTGTGTTTCCAGGTGGTCTCGGAGAGAAACCCCGAGTCAAGTATCCCCTCCCGTACTGGTAGTTTGTCAAATAGAGGCCAAGATGAAGGGATCTCAGAAACGAATCTCTCCGCCATAACTCTTTCAAAAACATACGAATATTCTCATGAAAACTACGGAAACGAGTTGTGAACATTGGGCAGTTACAGCTACTGTATCCTGCCTGACTTGATTTTCAAATGCTCTATGAGAGCCAGAAACACCGAAGAGTATCATTTTTAAGCACATATTTCTGAAAAGGAAATAGCATACTGCTCAAAAATTGAATTAGTTCTAAGATTTAACGAGCGAACTAAAAGCATAAATTGGGATGCCGTGTTGGCCATTGGAGCGGCTTCAATACTTTGCATCCATGTCATACACATATGAACACTCAAAACTTAGAGGAAAATCCATGGAGAGGAGCTATCACCATCTCAGAACCTTTGTTGGGAAATACTCATCAATGAGTTCGAGATAGTAAGGCTACAATCACGTTAGCACACAGCTTTGTAACGTGGTGTTATGTAGAAATGATTCTCACCTTCAACTCTTCAACATTTGGCACCTCATCACTCTTGGAGTATAAGTCATACGGATTGAAGGCCCGTACAGCTTCAAGCATCTTCTTGTCATGTTCATTCATAAGCTCATGATAGGCGTTCTCGCGATGCCACGGATAAAACGAGTGGTATCGAATCATAGCAAGTCCCTCGTCGGGAATGGTCGACTGATCCTTGACAATATGATAAAGGTATTCATCATGTCCCCAAGAGAGCATGACATTCTCTAGACCACAGCCAGGGGAGTAGATACCGAACTTGGTGCTGTAGATTGGGTGCTTAAAATCCTCATTCTCCTTGAAAGACTCAGTCCCGTAGATGATTCTATCATCGAACGCACACCCGACGGGGAAGGTGTCTCCAACCACGTCCCATTGGCCCTGAGCACCGAAGAAGAAAAGGAGCTTGCCAAGATCATGGATCAACCCAACAAGTTGCATCCAGCGTGGCTTGCCCTCTTTGCGGATAGCTTCAGCGGACTGGAGCAGGTGTGTCATTTGAGATTCTTGGGTATCAGGGTCACATTCGTCAATGAACGTGTTCAGCTTCTCCATTGCTTCCCAAACAGTCATGTATGCGCGGGTCTTGTTGTGGAAGTCATTACGGGCCTTTAAGTTGAACGCCACCGTTTGTAGGGTGTGCTGCTGAGTATAGAAATTCTTGACTCGCTCACAAGCATCGTTGAACTGGCGGAAGGTTGTCTTGTCCTTGGCTTTGTCGAATTCGGACTCAACGTACAGGTCCGTTGCGGCTTGCTGTGCGTTTGCCTTGAGGACATTGACGGCGTCGATATTATCCGAAGTGGCTTCAATATTTGTCGAAACTGGATGAAGGACAGCGGATACCATTTTGAGAGCACTTGATTGTCAGCGAAAATGGAAGGAAATGCAGAGACAAAATCGATGGTTGCAGAGATGGGTGATGATTCAACACAACTCGCCTCGAACATTGCGCTGGATTTATAGGATCCGTCATTTGTGAAACAGTAGCAGGATGCGGAAAACGCTTTCCAGGCGCAGCCATTTGAAAGCAATCTAAGTGGATTTCAGAAGACAATGTCATTTCAGGCTTTTGGAAAATACAATATAGTTCTGAGGTTATGCTCACACCTCTGGTGGAGAGAGAAAATCATGTCCGGAGAATAACAACCGTAATAGTTTCAGACCTCCCCAAAATGGGGAAAAGTGAAAGAACCCGTTTTCATAATCTGTGTTATCATACGTAGGACACCTGTACCCTAAGGGACGACTTCAATAAATCTGAATTCTAAGGTTTGCCGCCCATATGACTTCACTTTGAGAGTCGCATAGTCAAAAGACCAACTAGTTTCTGTGGTATCTGCTGCGCGGAGAACAATATCCGAACTCGCCCCGCACTTGCTCCCTATTATATATATTGCTTGTAGCTTTAACAAAATTCCTGCTCTGATGGCTTCTCTTATCTTAGCAGCTGAATTTTTGTCATTATCCCTGCCCACATCATGCTCCTGAATAAATTGGCTATCGCCAGCTTATCTCTGGGCCAACACCCTTCTCATCACCTGGACCACAAAATTCAGGCCGCGGCAAAAGCCGGATACAAAGGCATTGAAATTGTCTATTTCGAGTTGGAAGTATTTTCTCAAGCTCAAAACATTTCGATTCTCGAGGGCGCTGAGAAGATCCGCGTGTTATGCCAAAAACTCGACTTGGACATTCTGTCTCTGGCACCTTTCGAGAATTACGAAGGAGACAGATCGCCTCTCGGTGACAGATTGCAGAAGGCCAGGCATTGGATTAGGGTCGCTAGAGTCCTTCACGCGTCATATTTGCAGATTCCTTCAAATTACAAACCAGACGCTATCGGCGACAAAGACGTGGTCATCAGCGAGCTACAGCAGTTGGCTGATATCGGAAGTGCGGAGCAGCCGGTTGTATCAATTGCATATGAGTATTTGTCCTGGGGAACACACTGCTCTACATGGGATGTCGCTCTGCAATATGTCAACGAAGTCAATCGACCAAACTTCGGTCTATGTCTAGACACGTTTCATGAAGCTACGAAGCTATGGGGTGACCCTTTCGCCGCGTCGGGTCGCTTCCCTGACTCGGATAAAGCCCTTCATGAATCACTCAATCGCTTCGTTGCCAATTGCCCCGTTGAGAAAATATTCTTTCTCCAGCTGTCTGATGGCGAAAGATTCGATCCTCCATTCTCCAAGGGCCACCCGTGGTTTGTCGAAGGGGAGGCGCCGCAATTTACTTGGTCCAAACATGCACGACCATTTCCTCTTGAGCATGACCATGGCGCCTATCTGCCTATTACAGAGATTGCCGAAGCTTGGATCATTGCGATAGGTTTCAAAGGCTGGGTGTCGATGGAGATCTTCGACCGCGGCATGCGGGATAGGCGCAGTCAACCAGAGACTGCTGCAATGAGAGGGATGAAATCATGGGAGACTCTACAAAAAGAGCTCGAGTCAGTATCAAAGGCATAGAATTGCACAGGAGCAAAAAAAGATTCTGTGCAATGCCTATTCCTCGAGACCCAAGGTTGCAACTCTCCATGTGTATATAATTTCAATCGTCACAGTATAACTGTTGGGGATGTGAACTTGGAACAGTTCCATACACTGTGACTTGACAGCAACATAAACAATTCCACAAACAATTCCTAAGCCTGTTTGTTCTGTATGGTTGAGAATGAGCATATATATGTCAGTCATTGTGTAGGGAATAGCATAAAGCCTTTTCTCTAGGTGATGCAGTACATACATTGAGACAGTTGATTGAAAGATTGAAAGTAATGATGTTACATTTGTTGGCGCATACTTTTGTGGATGTGGGTCACTGTGCAGAGCCTGTGATTAGTTAGCACTACAGGAGGAAGATCTCCCTCTACATTAAGATTATTTTTGAGGTTTTGATGCTTATTATCTCCGCCTACATCGTTGAAGCATTCTATGCGCTGATATGGCTTCCATAGGGTTTGAGGTGAAGTTGACGTGCACTACTTAGCGCCAAAAATATCCCTACTAGGCATCCTCTTTGTCGAGAGAGTATGATATGGCTGTCATGACAATGGAGACAGTCATAAGTGAATTTAATTACATGAGTTTCTGGGAAGGCTTAGCAAAATGGTTCCCCCACTAGGACTTAGTATGGATCTTGCATTTAGTCCTTAGTAAAGGAATGTGAACCAGTCATGAAAGCTGCAAACTGTAGTAAACGGTCCTGCTTCATGAATAACATAGTTTATGTGAAATACTCAATCATAAAGAGGTCCCACATAATGTTATTCTACGAGGGAAAGCTTAGATAACAGCAATGAGTATTTCAAAGGATATATAAGGAATATTTGCACCTACAAATAGATCCTCTGGATCCTGTTCAAGCTGACATGAGTGCTGATAAAGTATCCCAAGTTCAATTGACAGATGGTAGTTATACCTTCATATCCCATAATTTCCCGTCCTTGCTTAAGGGATATTCCATTTACATACTCCATGTAAATGTATTTCTTATTATCTTCAGTGCGCTACTCTAATAAGTACATGCAGCAGAACGCTAACAAAATCCAAGTGTCCATCTTGTAGAAACAGTCCGCTGTAGCTGCGTTTGTTGGGGGGCGACACCCAAGGCTTTTGAATGCGTTCCCCGTCGACGGATCCATGAAGAACTCTTTTCCTGCCAGTGTCTTCCCCCCGATATACTCTTACTACTTCCCTGTGAGCTACAGCTAAAAGTTATAGACTTTATTTTCCCCAAGGAACCTACCGTCCTTTTCATTGAGCTGTAAAAAATCTTCAGGAACTCTGCGGCAACCACTTGCAAAAACACAAGAAATAGCAAAAATGGCAATCCGAAGACCTCTGCCTTTAACTCCATCAAACATCCGCCAGTGCAGAATGAATAAGGTGTTTAGCAATGGTGCTCCGCGATTGTTGCTTGAGATCGCCTATGGTCCCTGCTTGGTCCTGTACGTGGAGGAACTGGCCCCGGGGTCCTTCCATTGTTCACATAACCTATGCTTAACTTGGATTCGAGTTTAAGGTGGATTAAACAGCTTATTCAAGTATCACAAATGGTTGGGGATGAAGAAGTGTGTGACCGGATGCATACAGTGACCACAGGGACTGGGGGAGCTGCATGGGGACCTACCCTTGGGGCAGCTGACAGAGCTGAAGATGATAGAACTGGAGGTGAACGCCTATGATACAATTCTTCTTATGTCTCTCGCGCCCTGAGTAGGCTGGCAATAAACATCTTATAGAGGACTCCAGAATCAGCCCTTGTTGGTTTTGACTGACGTACGAGTCGACTTCCTATCTTGTGACCATGACGAGGAGGAAGGCGAAGATGAATGTGTTGGCCCAAAAGTAGTAACGATAGACAAGAGCAACATTTACTGGCAGTTCTCCGCGAGAGTCATTTTCAGCAGATCATCTGGCTCTTAACTGCGTTGGCTTGCTTGCTAGCTCTTAAAATTCTCTTGCTCTAGGATTACTACTTACAGCTAGCTTGGTAGGACGGTATGAGTGCGCAGAACTCTATTACCTATGACTGGGACGATGCAATGGACCCAGTATATCCCCTGTCGCCTATAAATTCTGCACTGGAATCAGTTGTTGTTTGGATTGGGGAAACATCCCTGGTTGGGCGTAGTCCTGGATTATCGACAGATGTCCCAGCCTGAAGTAATTCAAATATATGGTTTTCTGCACACCAGAGGTATTAGGGCAACGCCTTGGAAAGGTACAATGTCGCAAGCCTCCAACCGACAAGAGTATAGAGGCCGTCTGTACACCATTCCCTACTAATAGCTTCGAAACTGTAATTATCTACAAACGATTGATAACCGAAGTGTGCGTCCGTTGTAATCAGTAGCGGCACCTCAGCGACTAGAGAGTTGAAACGCGATCTTCACCGCTATGCCTTCAAATGTGGTGTTACTAATTCCATTACGGGAAAAGGTGGAAAAGGTGGAAAAAGCAACGCACCAGTACTTACCGTTTCTGTTGGAAATAGCTTATTTCTTAATGCCCAAGAAATGCCCTGAAGTAGCCTGGCGTGGTAAAGGGAGACAAAATGTTATAGTAAATAGGCCATTCAGATGAAACGTCATAAGATTCAGTCACTCCTCATCAGTCCATAATCTGTGGAGATCGAATCCCGGAAGTCCAACTGGCGGGATCTCCGAACATACGTCTATCGGAAGTTTCACCGAGAAACCCGCGTCAAATAAACCAGGATGCAATTTTAAGGTACAAGGTCCTCTTTTTGTCATAGGAAAAGAGCTAAACGCCCCAGGTAGACCGCCTTTGTCTTCCACGGCGTCATAGACTGTTTTAGTTCCCTCAGTCGGAGATATGAACCCTGAAATCGACCCGATCACCCGTACGGCCTCTGGCTAGACATCTTGATCGTGCCAAAAGAGAGGGTGCAAAAGGCAGATGGTGCAAAGGAATGGATAAAGGGTAAAGAAAACATGAGTCTATAGAGGGAAGGGAGTTTTCGCCAATTCGGACCAATCAATTCAATTAGTCTTGCGATGTTCTCAGCTAAGCGCCTCCATAAAGAGTGATGGGTGTACCTAGTTGTAATTTACATTTAATCCTTCATTCAGTAGTACCACACAAATAAATGCAAATTATCCCCTTATTGGCTGCCTTCGTCTCCAACCGATTTTATGGGGTCCACAGTCTCCCTGTGAGACGCCCCGCCTTTGTCTACATCCTCGCTTAAAGCCACATGAAGACCCTCGGAGTTGTATGTATGTTGCATTTGGATCTTCTCTCGTCGCATCTCCTTTGATTTCTTGACACCGAAGCCCTCGTCGAAGAGGGTGAAGGCTTCGTCAACCGATAAGCCCTCTAGAGAAAGCATATTAGCAATACACCGTGTCTCGACCAAGGGTCATTGCTTACTAGTTTCAGGATAGCAGAAATAGGCAAGCACAAGGCCGATGATGATGAAGCCAAGGTATAGACCGTATGTCCCGCTGGGTGTCAGCTGTTCGAGTCTGTAATCGGGTCAGCCAAATTTCCCAGTGCTGCAGCGGGAGAGACGAACTCGGTGAGGAAGGACACAGCGACCACCAAATTTGCTGAAAAACTTGCGGTCGTGCTGATAGCACTACCCGCTGCACGAATCTCGAGAGCGAGGTACTCGGACTGGTACCAACAAAGGTGTGCATAGGTGGAGCCAAAGCCGGAGACGAAGATGACGATTCCGGCTATAACCAGGCCAACGTCCTTCTGGGGATAAGGGTAGCCATCAACCAGGACGTGCCCTGTGGGCTTACACATGTAGTAGAAAGCGACGAGACACCAGGTGAGACCAATGACCATAATAGGACCGAATTTCATCAGCAGCCCACGGCGACCGATCCGGTCCACCATAACCATGCCGCAAAGAAGGAAGAAAGTGTTGGTGATTGAGGGGATTAAACCTCCAACAGACGGATTGGAGAGGCCCAAGAGTCCGAATAGAGTTCCAGCGTAGTAGAGAAGGGTGTTGTATCCGGTGAATTGACCAAAAACCTGGATAAAGCTGACGGTAAAAATTGAACGGCGGTACGGCTTGTGAGTCCATAGCTTTTTCGAGCGTTGCCAAAAGGTGGTCGAGCGTTGCAGAGCCGTGGTGGCAGCAATGTGATCCTTGACGATCCGCAATTTCAGCTCAATGATCTCAGGTGAGGCGAACTTGTAGATCGTCTTGAGTACTTCTCGAGCCTTGTCGTCCTGGCCACGAAGGATAAGCACACGAGGCGACTCCGGTAACTTATGCATCAGGGCGAGCTGCACAAGCGAGGGCACAACGCCAAGACCAAACAGGATCCGCCAGTTGCCCTTGACGTGCTGCATGCCGGCACCAATGGCAACGGCGACTGTCTGGCCGAACGGAATGCAGAAGCCATTTGTCCCGACACATCGTCCACGAACGGCTGTGGGAGCCAGTTCAGTTATGTAAAGTGGACAGATTACAGCCGCGCCACCCACTCCGACGCCGAGGATAAGACGACCAGCCACAAGCTGGCCGAGAGAAAAACTCGACGCGATGATGATAGCACCGGCTGTAAAGAATAGATCAGAGATCAGTAAGCAGAGCTTTCGACCCCATCTGTCGGCGAACAGGCCCAAGATGGCAGCTCCGAAGATGGAGCCGACGGTGGTGGCCGCTGTGGCAACCTCCTGTTGAATGTAGGAGAGTGCATAACCAAAATCGGTCCCAACATAAGGAAGTGCAACACCAACAATGCCAGTGTCATAACCGTATAGGAATCCACCAAGGGCCGCCTAGGATTTGTCAGTCGCTTCTCAAAGGCTTGTACGCGACATATCTGACCGAAGCGATCAGGAAGAACAGATAAGGCGTCATCTTGTCCTCATTTTCAGCTTGAATAACGTGCTCATCCTGGAACCATTATCAGTACCTTCCCGCGCCGAGTAAGGGTCGAGGACTTACGATGAGGTGACGTTGTTCGGCTGGGGCAATCCAGTTTTGAGACACAGAGTCTGTCTTCGGTGCCTGATCCGCCGGGGCGGTCTTGACGTCGTGAGATATCATATTGTAGAGTCCAAATGATTAAACATGGATGCTAAGGTGATCGGGACGAGGACGTCGTCAATTTATATACTTGAGATACTGTGATACCGCGAAGCCTCTGTGGACATGCCCTATTTCGGAAAATAAGTACCGATGGCGTCGTCTTGGCCAGTAGTTGTAAGTTTGACCCTACCAGTCGCCCAGATAAAGTTGACCGCTTTGATTGGTTGGCATGGTATGACCTTACAACCTTAAATGGTGACCTTGCTCTTCTTGATAACTATTAAAAATAGGCCATTTTAGGGAGGGGGATACCGTAAAGCTTTAGGTCAGGCCTCGATATCGTAGAGCGCGGAGTCATACTTAGTAAGTTCTGTGCAAGGGTCCTTTAGGAACAAATATACCTCCTCAAGAATGCACAGTCCCAACAGACTGCGAAAATGAGGCAAGACGGAGATCTCAAATCTGGGGTTTGACGCTACCCCCGCTACCCCGCGAATGTGGATCCTGGCAAAGAATTAATGTTTACTGGAAGTGCCAATCGGCCGTAATTCCAGCCCGGAGAATCTAACCCTGGGTTTGCTGACGCATTTTCGGGGATGTGATTCCGACACCATGTGATGCGCCTCCAGAAGTCTTAACTAACCTGACCTAAGTGAGTTATCGCCTGTCAGATTCACTCGGCGTTATTGTAGGATCGTGTGCATGCTCCCAGCTAAAGGGTCGGCATGAATAATAAGTATACAGGCAGGAGCGGGTTGATGAACCATCGAGATGGTCTGTGGGCGTTATCCGTGAATATTGCAATTGCGTCAGCTCTAACTTAAACAGTAAATTAGGCGACTGGTTATCTGAAAGCCTGTTCGTAGTGTAAAAGGGGCCTCAATATGCAGAAAATAAATGGGATGACCACCGCCAAGATAATTTGGTGCCCTGGACATCTTATGAGTGTATTGGCTCTTCATGCTGGCCCCTAGATGCAAAGGTCTCTCGTTTCTGAGGTAGCCGGCCAATCAATCATGGACTGTGGAGCAACCCCGGATTCTGACCGTAGTTGAAAATGATGGGTCGTGGAGTAGACTAAGCGAACGTCCACACAAAAGCCATTTGATTCTGTGTAATATATTGCCAAAACTAACACATTCAACCACTGACCTCCGTATCTTTGGTGTGGCGTCCTGGGGGCTGCGCTGGTTGGTGGGCCGTCCCAAGTCAAAGTTTTGCGGGTGGCGATTGTTTTCCAGGCCACGAGATCTGAAGCCCGCCAAATGCTAGAATTTTAAAACACGCATTGCGGAGTAACCCTATTTACCCCAGAAATGGAGGAGCTCGATAGTGCACATATGGCTGTGGCTAGCTGGGTCGTTCGTATCCTGGTCTCCCAATGGATAATCATCGCAGGATTCAGACCTCGCAGGATTAGCGTAAAGGCCAAGTGTAGTCAAAGGTTAATGGAGCCTGGCATCTACATAAGACCTTCGCTTTCCCCTATTATCTTTCGTCATACTACTTGCTTGACTCTCTGAAAGTGTAGCCTCCCTACGCCGAGCCCGTCCCAGATTTGGCTCCCCATGAATGATATTTCTCTGCTCTTTTGAAGGCTGCTCCTTTGAACTTGCATCCATCGAAGTCTTACTTCCAAAAACAATCGGGATTCCTTGTCTTATGAAACTCAACACCGTCCCCCACAAAAGTCACTATCTCCAGTTTGGTCTCAAGACACCGATGATGGTCTCTCCACCATGTAGGAGTTTCTAAAGGTGTCCTGGTCAACAGCACCAGATCACTCAGGCCATAGTCCCCTGTTGGTAATATTCGCCACGGCCACGAATCTTGAAAAGGCTCTGCAATGAGCCCACAATCCTCCTCCCTGACTCAGGAACCAGAGGGACTTGTCGGGGGCTATCGAGGGAACAGCACCGCTGTCAAGGTCATCATAGGTGTCCTGATCGCCATCGTGTTTTATAATGCAGTCGAACTCACAGTTCTCATCCTTATGACCTTTCGTCGCTACCAGAGTCTCTACTTTTGGTCTTTGATGCTTTCCGCGACTGTTGGGCTTATAGCCAGTGGCGTCGGCAATCTGCTACACTTCTTCGACATTGGACCGTTAAGTTTGGCTCTGGCACTATCTAATATCGGATTCTACTTCCTGGTTCCGGCTCAATCCGTGGTTCTATACTCGAGACTACACCTGGTTCTTTTCAATCAGCGTCTCCTCCATTTTATACTCCGTGCAGTGACCTTCGATGGTATCGTCTTGGCCGTTCTAGTGACGGTTATGTCATTCGGCTCAGCCTTCCTGCAGACGGGCCCTTGGAATGCGGGTTATACGGTCGTGGAGCGGCTGCAGGTGACCTGGTTCTGTATGCAAGAATTCGCTATCTCCGTGCTCTACATCCATGAGACTGTCAAGCTACTCCAGCTTAGACCTGCGAATAACAATCGTCGAAAGAACATCATGCACCAGCTGTTGGCCATTAATATCCTTATCATTCATCATGGACACTGTCGTTGTCGCGATCGAATTCATCGGCTTCTATTATATGCAAGTCTTGTTAAAGGATGCTATTTACAGCATCAAGCTCAAGCTTGAATTTGCTGTGCTTGGGAAGTTAACTACCATCGTGGAGGCCGGTCATCTCGAGCTTACCCAGACTGATCAGAGTGTTCGGTGTGATCTCCAAAACCGCCAAAGACTTGCGGCATCTAATCCGACATGCTCACAAATGACGTCGAATAACTCCAGATCCGTCTCCGAAGTACACAACGCAGATACATACTCAGATGGGTTCAGTGTAACAGGTAGCATGTCGCACAGCGGAAGATCCCACCTGTTATGATTAAAATACAACTTTTAGGATTCACTTATAACTAGTTTATTTCCCTTCAGCCTACGATCGAATAGTAAGATGAATATTTAATTAGGAAGACAAAACATAAATGAAATGTTATCTACCTACGTTAAGGCGCATCGGTTTCGCAACGACGATAACTGCGGGTGCGGGACGCGAGGAGCCGTTACCTATGTGCTGGTGGACCGTCCAAGACTAGCAGAATCGTGAAGGGAGTTGATGAGTGGAGTTAGGGACGCGTTTAATTGTATATCGAGCCCGCTAGGAGGCTTAGCCAAAGGTAAGAAAGGTAAACTAGACACCACCTCGCGGGTTGGGACGGTTAATACCGTCATGGACTTCGCCGAGGCGTCTCAGAGATTTAGAAGTGGCATACCACGAGGTGCCTGGCAGCTGTTTCGCAGACTCGCCCGGGATCACTCGTTAACCGCGCGCATGAAGATCCTGGACCATTCAAAAGCTGGTGTGATGATCTTCGGCACAAGTATCCTCCTGAATGCGGCCCTCACAAAGCCTCTTTGCAGATTCTTGGAGTAATAGACTGGGGCGTTACTTACGCTCCACCGGCGGAGTTCTCTTCTGCTCCGCCATGATGGCTGCTGCTTGAGCAACCAGAATGCTGGGCGGGAGGTATTAATCGTTGACCTGCTCCCGCGGCTCCGGGAAAGAGATGTAGTGGAAAAAGGTCCAGTTCTCAGAGTGGTAGATGTCGTCGCCATTGTGGAGACTCAGCCAGGCACAGTAGCCATCCGGGTGAGGTGCACCTGGTACAGGGGATGATGTGGGCGGGCCCGGAGAAAGAGAGCATGCTTGCGAGTATGACGCGTGAAACACACGGTCGAGGCATAGTCGATGGGAGTCACCTTGGCAGCCTCCTTGCCCACGAGAGGCGAGCGAACCGTGGAATGTGGGCCATCAGTGGCAATCAAGACGGCACCGATCTCCTCAGTCCCATCGATTAGTTCCTCAATTTCTCCTGGGTACGGATGAAATATCTTACTTGGAGAAAGAGCAGCCACCCTTTGATCTTTTCCTTGAGCTCGTTAAGGGACAGATCGCCTTCGGGATGGGGTTTGATACAGCGGGGAATACCATCTGCCCAGTGGTGGATCAGTTTTGCTATGCCTTTCATTGGTTGTTATGGGTGGTTTATTAGCTGTGTCTCTGTCTCCAAGGAGAAAATCCTCTCTGAATGAGGGAAGAACGGTCCAGGGAAAGGGAGGCGCACTCACTTCGTCCAGAAGTAGCTCCGGAAGTGGGCCGTCTCATTTGCGAAGCTATGGCGCCACTAAAAATATGTAACAAATCTGTGTTGGCTGCTAAGCTTGATTGGCTCGGCAGCTTCCGCTCGTATAAACCGCTAAGCTTTGTCTATTTATGTATCGGCGGAGATTGACCGAACTACAGGGAACCAACGGGTTACTAAGATAATCCAATAATCCCATAGAGGCCCTGGAGTATTCCTTTTGCTACTAGATCCGTCCTTTAAAAGTCTACACTTCTCACATACAAAAAATGGCAAATTCGGAGCTGGTACAAATGCCATGGTCTTATCATTGTATGCTTTATCCATTTGACTTGAGAACCAAACTAAGTCTCCAAGCAAAATCCATTCCTTGAAAGCCTAAGTGTTCCCACTCTATCACATGTTGAATATGATTAAAGTGGATAGACCTAAGTAGAACATCCACGTCCAAACCACACCTTCACTTATGAATCAAGATAACAATGTGCAGCCAACTCTTCAGCAGAAATCGCTGCGGCCGGAGCCACCATCAGTGCAGCCACCGCCGCAGTAAGTGATGAAGGAAATATCACCATTCTGGCCACCATTGCAGTGGAAGAGGGATTCCCGGATATGGGCGTCGTCGGTGGACTGGCCGGCAGACTGGAGGGCGCCATTGACCTGGGCTCCATAGTTGCCTGCCGGGAATGAATCGTTAGGTGTGTTAAGTCTGGACGGGAGTGGCGAGTTCACATACCAATGTTCAAGAGGTTATAACCACAGTAGTTCAAGCCAGTCTTGCAGTTGTCTGCAGCGGCAAAAGGAGCCAGTGCGGCAAGAACGGTGAGAGGGAGAATGGCGATCTTAACCATGATGACGATAATATATGAGTTTAAAGAGACAGTGATGTTGCAGAGAGATTGATCGGGATCAGGATTGGAATCAGAGTGAGATACTATGGATTGAGATGGGATAAAGACTCAGGATAGAGGCGGATCAGTCCTCCTTCTTATACCCCAAGGGTCGTCTACATCAATGTTGATCAAGCCATATGTTCCCATTTCTATGAAGTAATATACAGCTGATCTATACATCATAGCACGCCTAATTGGGCGCCTGACGCCCTTGCCAACAGTCTATTATCCCTGGAAACGTGAGGCCACTGGTTATTGCATCGTGCCGGTGTCTAAAGTGTCCACTTTTGTATCCTCAGCTCATATGGCTTATGCAGTGTAACCTTCTGAGACATATTGACTATAAACATATGAATTGATTGCGATGGTGGACAGTACATCTTATGCTTTCAGTACGATAGCTGGGCAGATAACCCAAAAGCAATTGGTATATCATCCCACTTCCCAAGTCTCTCACGGTTGAAAATCAACATCTTATTATCACGTCAAGTTGCCAGCTGTAATCCTGATGTTGAGTTATTATTCAGCAGTACGGAGTAACCACAGCCTCAATGCACTAAAATCAGCGTCGACATGGCCCTCTTCGAGCGGCGATCCCTACTCATAAGGGTAACATATTCGTAGGACCAGTAGCAGGCGTCTAGAGTGGTACACGGTCCAATAAAACCGCTGCTAATTTTGTGGGGATCCGCAGCTAAAACCGCCACTTTCTGGATTCAAACCTTGCCCCAGATTAGGCCTCCCATTCTTGCTTACGATCTGCATTGGCACCTAGGAGGATAAAGCTCTGATGTTGCATTTATATTATGGTACTAAATGCGCGTTTTCGACAAATCTAGTGTATTAGGCCTCTGCCTCATCGAGACTGCGTCAGGCGCCCTGTCCCCTGCATCCGCTCGGCGTTTCGCCTCTCAGACCCCCTAAGGTCCCTGATCGACGTCGACATGGCGCTGTTCAGACCGGTATGAACAGGGATGTCAATGTATGTGAGATTTAATGGATCAACGACACCGAGGCTGACACTCGATTACCCTCGTAGATATGAGCATGGTAGCAAAAGCTGTGATGCCAAGGCTGTCCACAATAATCATAATTATGTCAAGTGGGTAAAAGAAACAATACTGGTCTGTGAGCACTTTGCTTAACGACCATCATTTTGAGTACCATCGCCTAAATATATAAGAACAAAGTACTGTATACAAGAGGCGCTCACCACATCACCCATGTATTTCTCTGCATACGCTGAGGCCTTTATGAAGAGGCCACTTCTCACCAGTACATCTTTCGAGGCCTCATGGAGCAGCTTTCATGGAACAATCCCAGACTGTACAAAGTCAGCGGACGACACGAACCCCGCGAACAGAGCAAACGAAACCATTTTTTAGTCTGGGAATAGCCGACACGTGATCAATACTTCAGGATTCCAGGAATGAGTAAACGACCCTGTAAAGAGTAGTTGGAGAGGTTTTTACGGAGGTAGTAGAGGGAGGACTAGAGGAGGACATGTACTATTATCGCTGTACCTGCCCAGTCTGTGTTCAACAACGTCTCACTTATGGATAGATTCACTAGTTATCGTTAGTTACTACACTACACTAACAACTGAGAATATACTTAGCAGGCTTGGTTCTATCCCTACTATCAATTATTCTTATCTCTTCAACTTGGTTAGATCGCGGTTAGAGCACCCAGTTACATAATTAACCGACCCTGAAACTAGGTGGAAGGGTCGGTTATGCATAAAGTATACCGCGGCTTGCAAAGTTACACTGTTATATATGTCAGGAGATCTGCAATAATCCCACGCACCGAAACTTTACATATATTATAATTAACGACTTTACAACCCTGAAATCGTACTTTAAGATAGTATTCGGTCTACTTCGTACTTGTCGTTAGGTTAGGTTTGTCCGTCCGTTAGAAAATCAATATCAAGCCGACCCAGTATACAGAGTGGAAAAT
Organism: Aspergillus pseudoviridinutans; assembly: GCF_018340605.1. Classification (NCBI taxonomy): domain Eukaryota; kingdom Fungi; phylum Ascomycota; class Eurotiomycetes; order Eurotiales; family Aspergillaceae; genus Aspergillus; species Aspergillus pseudoviridinutans. Next base: position 2,412,513 of record NW_025091286.1, on the reverse strand, counting down.
AGCACTGCAGGTCTGTGGCTAACCTGTTTATTAAGTAAGTTTCCATTGCTGTCTTTATGCTATATCATGTACGGAGTACAGAGAAGCATGCTTTACGGTAGTGAAGAAAATCAGATGCTGATCAGCCGCGAATCAAAAGCTCCTCCGTCCCTCGGAGTAACCGCCTGAAGATGCTGCTCGGTAAGAGGGGAAAACCTCGTATTCACGCGGCCTAAACCTTGCACTATACTCTCTTTAGACCAAGCGCAAAAACACAAGACTGAGGACTGCAAAATTGAGGACCAGTAATGTTATTTAAAAGTGATCATTCAGCCTGAGTCCTTTTATTCCTCTTTCTATCCTATCTCCAGGCAGTAGACCCACTACGATTACCAAGACGCGCAGCTTACATTTGCTCAAGACATCATCCAGCCTGATCCGTCCAAATGGAGGATATCGGTGAGTTGGCAGTTGAGTTGGTTGGAGAAGCCCTCTCTTCTGGGTCAGCAGATCATTATGTTTAAGGTGCAAACCATTAACACAGTAACAGAGACCCCCTCTCCGCCGCGGTCAAACTGCTCGTTCGGGGAGGAGTAAAAATCACCCAGCTCTACCTCAACCACCAAGCATGTCAGCAATTCCTTGAGGAGATCCAGACGCTTTTTGTCCGCCTGACTAAGCTAGGATATCTCACACCGCTTGTGCCTGCCTCACAGGAAGAGGCTAAAACGGCCCAGGTCGGATGGATAATGACTCCAGCCGGAGTGGAGAGATTATTCTTCACCGCATACACAGACATCAGTCGCGCGCGCGACCGATTCGGACTTTCGGCCGGACGCCTCCAATCATTCGGATTGCAGGAACCGGTCATCGTAAATCTCAACTCCCCGTCTAAAGGCGCCGCTATCCGCGAGCGCCTAGGAGCAACGTGGCCAGCGGAGTATCGCGAATGGATGCTGCAACGCATCAACCCCTTTCAGTTTATGCCGACTCTCGCGAAGAATATTCTGGGCCGGTATGCGCTGAGCATGGTCCGCAAGTCGTTGCGCTCGCCAGCGCATCATGATCTCCTTCTCGCCCGAATCCTCGGCCTGGCACAGTTCTGCGGTCTTCGAGAAGTGAGTCTCGCCGACCTGATTGATTTGATGGCCCATGCTTGTTACTATGAACGAGTGGCGAGACGCTATATTGCTGCCATGCTTGGAGTGCATTACACTGTCTTCACGGGGTACGCGTTGGCAGATAGCTTTAACGGGCAGCTGTTGGGAAGTCTGGAGAATCCTTTTGAGAACTTCGCCGAGCTAGCGGCAAATTTCTACCATTCGCTGGTGCAAATCGGCGTTGTGGAATACGGCAAACCCCGGCTCACCCGAGCAGAGGACATGCCAAATGTGAAATTTAAGATCGACCGCGGAGCAGGTCCAAAGCACGGTGAACCCATTTACATGATATCCGGCTGGGCCGAAGCGCTTCTTCGCCGGCCGCGCAACCATCCACATGTCCGCTCGGTGACCAAGGACTTCACCATCGGACTCGCAAAGGACGTGGGCAAGAGCTTCGTCCCTTCGCCGCTGCTAAGAAAGATGGGCAATCTGGGGCGGAATGTTTTGAAACAGGATGTGCATGGGAACAACTGTTATTATTCTGCCGAGCTGGAGACGGTTGCCGTCAGTGTCAAAAGGACACCAGGGGGCCAGCTGGTGGGGAAGGTATCGCAGTTTGGCGACTTTCGGCCCATTCCTTTCGGGGGCCAAGGTGTTTTTGGTGTGCAATGCGGTTGCAATCAAGCTGATCCTAAGAAGATTATCCAGGGGTCCAGTCTTAATGGCTGTCCACTGGCGAGTATGTACAAGTATCGAGTGGACGAGAAGCTGCACATTGGGTATGACCAGACGGTCTACCACTGGACGGCCGGAGACCTGCCCATGATCCTCTTCTGGGCGGACGGACATGTTACAGGGACCTATATCCAAGTTGCTGGGGAGTGTGTATATTGCGCTACCAGTCGGGCATTCGGAACGGGGTGTAATCTCATCATAGCAGGAGGATGGTGAGCGCAACTGACAGCCAGGTTGGTGGAATCAATCTAGTCCGATAGACGTGATCTGAATCGGCACCTAGTGCAAGGGATTTGGAAAGAGGGAGACGCGGACTACTTGACGGCGGCCGCATGAGCTGCATACATATTCATGATGAAGACGAATCCTGGTACTTTGAGCTCACAGTGGACGCTAGACCGGTCTCCGCTGACTGGTGACAGCGTCAATCTCCATGGCGTAAATGGCTACCTACCAGACTAGCTCGTTCATAATAATGACATCAGTTCTCATACTTGTAAGTATTGTGGTTCGATTAAAGCAAGGTTGGAGTTCTCTGTGGAGTGGTCATCCCCAAAAGGACGGGAGGCTGTCACTGGCGTATCTAAACCTATTTTAGTATATCGGAGAATTTCATTGGGAGATGGAGTAATTTTAACCAAAGTCTCCGAATGAGGGTCTTGCTTACAAATCTAAACTTCCCAAAAAATGTTAACTATGAATAAGATTCGTTGCATGACTTGCATTTGACTGACTTGGTTGGACTGATCTATGGATTTCTCGCCCGTGGTGACGCATGAAAACATCAACAAAGGGCCTACAAAGCCCACACGGATGTGTAATCGTATGGACGTAACCACTTTAAGTCCGAGGCTTACATGGGTAATGTATAGATATAAATGTCACAACAACTTCTCCGCATAAGAGAGTTTGGTTTAGAACACTGAGAAACATAGAACCTTATTCTATTTATACAGCATGTCTGGGCGTGCGAAGATCCTCGTTATTGGCGCAGGCGAGCTGGGCAACCATGTCTTACACTCTCTTGCACAGCATCCTCATCGAGATGGCGCAACTATTGCCGTTTTACTACGGCCCTCGAGCATCGCATCCACCGACCCCGACAAAGTCAAGGAGCTCGAGGAACTGCGCAATCTGAATGTGCAACTTATTCCTGGCGATATTGCCAAGGACTCTGAAAAGCACCTCTCAGACATCTTTGGTGCATACGACACAATCATCGGTTGTACCGGCTTTGCAGCTGGCTCTGGCACTCAGCTCAAACTTGCCCGTGCTGTTCTGGCGGCTCAGGTTCCTCGATACGTGCCCTGGCAATTTGGAGTCGATTACGATACTATCGGCCGGGGTTCCGCGCAGGATCTATTTGATGAGCAGCTTGATGTGAGGGATCTCCTGCGCTCGCAGAACCGGACTAAGTGGGTGATCATATCGACCGGCCTGTTCACTAGTTTCTTATTTGAGCCTTGGTTTGGGGTCGTCAACTTTAAAGATGATACGATAGTAGCCCTTGGAGGCTTGGATACCAAGGTATCTGTAACAGCACCGGAGGATATTGGCAAAATTACTGCTGAGACTGTGCTTGGCTCGAGCGCTGACTCGGTCTTCGATAACAAGCCGATCTATATCGCTGGAGATACCTTGACGTATGAACAGCTGGCACAGTTAGTTGAGAGGATAACCGGACGCAAATTTACCAGGCATATAAGAACCGTGGAGGCTGCCCGGACTGATCTTGCGGGCGACCCTGACAACACCTTGTTCAAATATCAGGTTGTTTTCGGTGAAGGGCGTGGTGTAGCGTGGGATTTGTCCAAGACGTGGAACCGTCGGGTTGGGATCCATGCTTTGACTGCGGAGGAATGGGCACGACTTCATTTACAGCATAGTGTATAGCCGTAAATGGCCATTTACAACATAGATATCCATACGACGGAGTGCTACTTGAACAAAAACACATAGACTCTGCCACTCGGCTCGCAGTACCCATCCCGGTCCAGCGCGAACCTGCTATGCATAGGGTTCGGCCTGGGGTCTGAACCGGGCTGGATAGTTTACCGTAGAGCTTTTGATATCCCAGCGACGAGCACAATCCATAATTCTATTTATTGGCCAACTGAAAGGATGATAGGACGTCTCCATGTAGAGCATCGCTCGTGAGCATGAAGCAAATATACTGTCCACACTTGAGGTATACTACACCTACGGCTAACATCGGCCTAAGCAAAATGTATCTTTGCGGGTTCTCGTACTGCCAGCACAACCATACCTAGGACGGAATCAGCGCACGCCCTGTGGGAGACAAGGATGAGTCATGCAATATCAATGCAAAGAATACAGTAAATGTATAAATATGGGATACGTATCACCTCTATACCTCTGCTTTTGAGGTCATTTAGGTAGTAAAATATTGATAATCCAAGATCACAATATTCACAATGGTGAAACTTGATACATTTGAGATTGATCATGTAAGAGATGTGCAACTTCTGGCAGAGAGGCAAACCAACTGATTTGGAGTGCAATAGTGGATTCTGACTCGCAGTCCAGGAGCCAAGCACAATCTTGCCCATTCATATTCCCTTCCTGTCACTATCCAGGAGCTGAGCTCGCTAGGTAACGACTCTGTTGAATATGCCGATAACCCCTTGGCCACGACTCTGTCAGTGCCAATGAACTATGGTCCATCTTTCACAGGCCTTGAAGAGCTGCGCATGAATATAGCTGAATTGTACGCCAGTGAATCAGAGGCCGCCATATCTCCCAACAACATCATCACCACACCTGGTGCATCGCTGGCAAACTTCATCGTGTTCTTTGCGCTGGTCGGACCCGGAGATCATGTCATTGTCCAGTATCCAACGTACCCTCAGTTATACTCTCTTCCAGCCTGTCTGGGTGCGGAAGTGAGCCTCTGGCAAGCAAGCGAGAATAATCATTGGCAGCTGGATGTGGAGCAACTGGAGCGCCTCATCCAGCCCAATACCAAGATGATCGTCTTGAAGTAAGCGGTGTTCTCTCTTTCTTAGGTCGAGCCTATTCGTTTGACGCTCTTGTCCCTCAGCAACCCTCAGAACCCCACAGGCGCCGTCATTACCAAGTCAACTCTTGGTAAGATAGTCGACCTGGCCCGGCGGCGCTCCATCACCGTCTTCAGCGATGAGATCTATCGCGCATTGTTCCATTCAATCTCGCCGACGGATTCCGAATATCCCCCTTCCCTGCTCTCCTTTCGATATGAGAAATCAGTGGTGACGTGCTCGCTCTCAAAGACGTTTTCCCTCGCCGGGATTCGCGTGGGCTGGATAGCCTCTCACAGTTCTTCCATTCTCGATCTCTGTCTGAACGCCCGCTCCTATACGGTCATCACAGTTAGCCAGATCGACGAGCGAATTGCTGCTATGGCTCTCGAGCCTGTTCGTCTGCGGGAATTGATGAAACGCAACCTAGGTCTCGCAAAGCACAATCTAGAGGTTGTGCAATCTTTCATTGACCAGCATTCTTCGATCTGCGAGTGGGTTCGTCCAGTCGCTGGACCAGTCGGGTTTGTCAAGTTTAGCCGAAACGGCGTAGCTATCGATGATGTTGAATTCTGTATCCTTGTTCTCGAAAAGAAGGGTGTGCTACTCGTGCCGGGACAAAAGTGCTTTGGAGAAATGTTTAAGGGTTATGTCCGACTGGGCTTTGGACAAAGTACCCAGGCTTTGGAAGCTGCATTGGAGGCGCTGGCAGCTTTCATTAACGAGTATTATGAGGTGGTGCCCTTGGCTGAACGGAAATGATCAAGTTGAAGTTTCCTGGCGTCAGGAAGATAAGTATTATTGTTTGTCATGTCCTCGTTAATTAGTATCTAAATAAAATTAGTCTAAATATTACATATTACATCTTGTATCGCGGTGTCTACTTGTTTACTCCCTCCAGCACCACGGTCAATAGAGAGGATTATGTACATCCCGAGAACCCCGCTCAATGACCTCTTCTACGTTCCAGCGTGGGGGACAGATTAGTTTCTGGGCATCTCTAACAGTCAGTCCCGGAGGCAGCGGTTCTTTTAATCCTCCAGCCACGCCTGTGGAATACTTTAAGCCCAGAATATCACCGACCTCGTTACATACTCGGAGTATGTGGTCAAGATCATCCTTTGTGTGAGCAGCAGAAACACATAGTCGGGCCCGAGATAGCTCCAGTGGGGTGGCTGGATAGGTCACCACCACGACAGAGATCTTCCGTCGTAGCATCTCATGGGAGAATGCCGGCATCTTTGCTGGGTTGTACAGCATTAACGGCACAATGGGCGAATCATCATGTCCGTAAACTATAAAGCCAAGTCTTTTTAGGCCCAGTCGCAAATATCGAGCATTGAACCCAAGTCTCTGTACCCGTTCCAGGCCCTGACCCGGGTGAAGAGGATCCTCATCGGCGATCAGTCGCAAAGAGGAGGAGATCTGTGCCAGAACGGCAGGAGCAGGGGCTTCGCCGAAGATTTGTCCAGCATTTGTGGCGCGCAGTTTCTTAATGAGGGTCTTGTCTGCCGCAATATACCCACCATTGGCACCGAAAGACTTGGTAAATGTACCCATGAGAATATCGACCTCAGCAGGATCGACCTTGAAGAAATCGCAGACTCCCCGTCCACGAGGCCCGACCGCGCCGATGGAGTGAGCTTCATCAACGAAGAGATAGAATTTATAACGCTTCTTAAGCTCCAAGATGCGGGGCAGATTGCACATAGTGCCTTCCATAGAATATAGACCTTCGACCGAGACCAGGATCTTCTTCCAGGGCCGGTGGGTGCGGGGTTGGCCCTGGGAGATGGCCTCTCGAAGGCGTCTCTCCAGATCCGCCATGTTGTTATGCGCAAAGACCTGGATGGCAGCTCCTGAGAGACGTGCCCCGAAGCGAATGGACGCATGATTGAGTTCATCCGAGAGGATCAGGCATCCCTTGTCCATGAGGGCAGGGAAAATCGTGGCATTGGTAACAAAGCCCATGGAAAAAACAATCGCATCCTCCTTTCCCACGAACCGCGCCACTTGTTGCTCGACCTCGGCATGAAGCTGTGGGGTGCCGGGTTCGGCAACTGAGCCGGCCATAGTGATTCCATTTTGACGAATAGTTTCTTCGGCGAGATCAGAACAGGGTCCCTCGGACTGCGCAAATCCAAGATAGTTGTACGAGCTAAGGTTTAAAGTGTCCGTGGTCGTCCCTGTGAGCCGGAAATGGAGGTTGTCATCCGATTGCTGATCCAACAAAGTGATATATCTCCCTGGAACGCCGGTGGTCGGTCGCTCGAAACAGTCATTGATCCGCCGCTTCATGCGTCGAGTATAGAAGCTCTCGAAATCACTGTACAACGAGGCATAGCCATTTTGCGGGCGGAGGTGCTTGTAGGTGTGAGATCGAAAATACTTGTCGCAAAAGTCATGGAAGTGGCCGAGAAAGATCAAAACGAGGAAACTGATATAGGTCGTGAGAGCGGTGAAGTATGGCGGCTCGTCGAGGATCGGGTCGGGGATTTCGCCCCCGCTGTGTTTGCTCACGTAGAGATGCGACGGATCGCCAAGGGGACCAAACTCGGCGTGCTGCTTTGCGAGTCTCTGCGCTTCGGCTGGATTGTAGATCTCACTGGAGACTGCTCGAAGAGAGGTAAGCGCGACGGAGTGAGGTTCAGATTTGCTCCGTCCGTTCTCGCTCGCTTTGGACGATAAAGCTTGTGGGCCAGTCGCGCTGGTCAAGGGTTTCTCTTTGCGTTTCCATCGTGGCATGATGGGAACCAACCGAAATTGTGGAGGAGAGATGCCGTGGTGGATAAACAAAGTGATGAATGTTGATGGAATTTGGGTTTGGGAGGTGGGAATACCCGCCCGTGCTGGTGAAGGAACCTGAGGCAGCGAATGTCCACGTGCCGACTTCCGAAAGTCCCGATGCCTTGGGCAGTCTGATTGGTTGAGCCTCGCAGGCAACCACAAATCCCTCATCAGAACCCAAACAACCAAAGACAGATGAGATCTCCTACGGCAGTACCTATGCCGTACTCTGTATCTAGGTAATGAGGTTCCAGGACAGCTTCTAGTTCTCACTCTKGCCAATCTGTCAAATCCTGCATTTCCATATGGATTCTATTACTTGAATTTCTCGAGCCAATGATGCCACATTAGAAAAAATGACCGACTGGATCAACCAGGAACCCAAATATATATTACTCAAGACAATGAGAAGATGCCTCGCTTGAAAATATCAGATCAACGAGAGTTGTCATGCCGACCATCGCCACCGTTATAGCGCAATGTTGGGAGGAATATACCTAGCTATGTCGTGGCCTCCATCCAAGGCAGCAGCAGGTGTTCCATTGGTTCAATATCATGCAATAATGGATCCCACTCTCAGGTCCATTGAGGAGTCGGACGTCCGGCGGAGCGCTGGGAGCTAGCAGAGGCGTACGGGTCTATTCAGAGCATTGGATGTAACATTAAGAAGACTAATAAATCCGTCTGATGGGTATCACAATTACAGGATTGGCTCACCCAATCACACAGTGAAGATCATTATCTGGCATACAAGCTTCCCAAGCGGGGTGAAGCTTCTGCTCCACATTCCTTGGTGTTGCGTTTCCTAATAGAACAGAGAGGAGTGGGATACAACTAATATTGCTCGTAAATAAAAGCATGGTCTTTCCCAAGTGTAACTGCTGTTTCTTTGTCAATCACGCCAGAATGCATTTCGCAGTCAGTGCAATCACCCTGCTTGTGGCTAGCACCACCCTGGCCCTGGAAAGTCCTCATCGCAAAGCAGTCAGACCAATCAAGGTGGATCATGGCCATCTAAAGACTCGGGCTGTCACTGTCGCAGATGACGGAGGCTATAAGTATCTGAATAAGAAGACGCAGCGTACGTTTAATCTACCTACGAGTCTCCCGGTCTGATGATTGTTAGGATTTCTCGTAAATGGCACGGGCATTCCCGAGGTGGACTTCGACGTGGGTGAATCTTATGCCGGTACTCTTCCCAACAAGCCAGTTGGGAATTCCAGTCTATTCTTCTGGTTCTTTCCATCTCAGAACCCCAAAGCACATGACGAGGTAGATGTAGACCCAGCATAAAAATTGGTGCACCTGACTGACAGTCGGCAGATCACCATCTGGTTGAATGGAGGCCCAGGATGTAGTTCTCTCGACGGATTGCTGCAGGAACATGGTCCTTTTCTCTGGCAATCTGGCACATACAAGCCCGTCCGCAATCCATACTCTTGGACTAACCTGACCAACATGGTCTATGTGGATCAACCGGCCGGAACTGGCTTCTCCCCGGGGCCCTCCACGGTCAACAATGAGGAGGATGTTGCAAGGCAGTTCAAGAGCTGGTTCAAGCACTTCGTTGATACATTTAACCTGCATGGCCGCAAGGTGTATATTACTGGAGAAAGCTATGCTGGACAGTATATTCCTTACATTGCCTCGGCCATGCTGGACGAGAAAGATACAAAGTACTTCAATGTGAAGGGCATCCAGATCAACGATCCGTCCATCAACGACGATTCTGTGATGATATATGGTATGCACCTCTTCCGTCATGTCCGCTCATTATTTCAAGGCTGATATATCGAGTAGCACCCGCTGTCAGCCACCTGAATCAGTACCTGAACGTCTTCTCTCTCAATGATACTTTCGTCAAGGATATCAATGAACGTGCTGAGAAATGCGGATACAACAAGTTTTTGGATGAGGCTATCACCTTTCCACCTCCAAAGAAATTCCCTGTCGCCCCAGACCCATCCCAGAACAACTGCTCTCTCTGGGATGAAATCGTTCAGGCGGCCTACTATGTCAACCCCTGCTTCAACTTCTACCATCTCACCGACTTCTGTCCATATCTATGGGATGAGATGGGCTTCCCCTCTCTGGCCGGCGGTCCCAACAATTATTTCAATCGCTCGGATGTTCAAAAGGCCCTTCACGTCCCTCCAACGGACTACTCCGTGTGTGGGGAAACCACAATCTTTGCTAAAGGCGATCAATCCGTTCCCAGCGCCCTTGGTCCTCTCCCTAGTGTGATTGAGCGTACCAACAATGTCCTTATCGGACATGGATGGCTTGATTATCTGCTATTCGTGAACGGATCTCTCGCCACGATTCAGAATATGACATGGAACGGTGCACAGGGCTTCCAGCAGCCGCCTGTAGAGCCCCTCTACGTTCCCTATCATTATGGCCTTGCAGAGCTCTGGACATCTACTGCGCCAAATCCGTACGTTCTGGATGCTGGGGCTGGATATTTGGGTACGGCCCACACTGAGCGCGGCCTGACCTTTTCAACAGTCTATTTGGCTGGCCACGGTAAGAGAATCATCTATACCTACATGTTTCGTGCTGACCGCCGCAATAGAGATCCCGCAGTATACGCCTGGAGCAGCTTACCGTCAATTGGAATTTCTGCTCGGGCGTATTGACAACCTGTCATCGCCTGGAAGCTATAGTGCTTAGGAAGTCCCGGCGTCACAGGCCACCATCCACTATGTTAAAGTGGAGGATGAAAAGGGCGCCCGATTCTCTATCCCTAGGGATACCTTGAAAGTTAGGACTTGTTAGAGTACTATGATCGATGGGATCGTCTACGAAGAATTATAGAAAATTCCAGTGTTGACCAAGATGGGGGAAATGTCTGATGTCATTGAGCCGAGACTATCCCCACACTCGCCAAAGTCTCCACATGTGAAAAATGATTGCCTACCTTTTCGGTGTATATAGCGGTGGGAAGTCTGAAAATAGAATTAATTCTTGGAAATACATCAATATCTGCTGGCTTTTTGCACTGCATGTCCAGAATGAGCACGCAAGGTCCTCTATTTATCGCCCAGGAAGCCGTCTGTTTCTATCCTATCAGCACCATCTATGATTCCTGTCCCCGTTATCTCTTCTACGCTCTTCTTCTGGCCAGCTGCGTGACACGATGGACTGGATGGCTGGCCGACGTGTTCCTAGGTGCTGCAGCAACATACGCAGGAGTCGCCGCCATCCAGGCTTTCATTCTCGTTTCCAGTCCCTCGTCGCCTGTGGACCCGGGACCGGTTACCATTCCATATCTGCCCCAAAATACCAGCCTTTGGGATAGTTTTCCTCAGCTCATCACGGAGAGAGACAATGTGGTGGTCCAGCCAGCCGCTGTGGAATTGGATGCCGATGCAGTCAGTGCTATTGTAATCACAGGCTATCTTGTGTTTCTGCCCTTGCAATGCTGGTCCCGCGTTCTCTCGCAAGAGCGCATTCGAGTTATCCTATTCTACCTCTGGAATACCCTGATGTTCGCTGGTTCCATTTGCGCGTTGGTCTACTCAAATACTGCAAAAAACACACCGACCCAATACATGTTCTGCTATCCTGACCTCCCTCCGTTCGACGAAACATCCAGCGATGGTTGGCAAGCCTCATGGCGAACATCCACTTGGAACAATAGTGTCTGGAGCATATTCTCCAATATCACCCTCTGGGGTCAGCTCGGTGACATCTGCTTCAACCCTTGCTTCAACACCAGTCAGATTCTTCGCCAGCAGACGTCTTTGAACGTGTGGGTTGCGACCAGGAACTCGGAACTGGACCACCCGCAGTCATTCTGGAACAAGTTTGTATATTCAAGGCGTTACATATACAGTCTTCTTGGCGTCACTGTCATCTTGAACATCATCCTTCTTGTCTCGAGGTTCTTCCCCTACGGTTCTCGAATCCCGTCCGTGCAGATGGTGGTCGTTTGGCGAGAACGCAAGGCCATACGGAGCAGCTTTCGGGAAGGATTCTGTCTACTGAAGTCACTTGCACGCCAAAACGATTTCCCTTCCTCCAAGGGCTCTATTTGGCGCCGGTTTCGGTCCGTCCTAAGTAGGCAATTTGCCAAAGAATGCCTTCGTCTATTGGCAGACGCCCTCATTCTCGTTGGACTGTTACTGAGCATCATCATCAGCCCCTTGACACTGATCGCATTTGTCGCCTGGATTGAGTGGTACATACACAACGATGGACCGCCCGAGGAGAATCCTCAGCAGGTTGGACAATGGTCGTACCTGGTTTCCATCGGGCTGTTGCTCATTTCCGCGTTGATCCTGAGATTGAAATATCATGTTGCCTCAACTCAAGAATTAGATGATGAAATATACGTGCTCAGAGAGCGCCTGGCGGATGCGGAGAGCAGAAGGTTGCTACGTCCAGAGTGACGGACACGCAGAGGCCAGTCATCGAGCTTGAAGGCTTCCTCCAGTGCTGCTTCTAGCCAGCACTTCGGATCGTTCTGTCTACCGTCATCAGGTGTTGTCGAATTCAGCTCCATGTCTGCCCGAATCCGGGAGCGGGAGATTGGAGACTGTCGTGAAGTGGTCCTTCCAACTACTCGATCCGATATTGGCACAGTCGATGTAAGATTATCTGGTATCCAATTGACGAGGCGAGTTGGGTCATCTAGAAGATTGACGATTCCTTCCTTGTTCTCTTGCTGTGCATTTGGATTTGTGAGTATGACCTTCACTGCTGGCTCAGTGATGTGTCGTCAACAATGCCGTGGAAACAGTCCATTACAACTTTCCATTCTGGCAACGTCCTGTGGTTGTCAAAGAGAGATAATATTGATCACGCAGTAGACGGTCGTCTCCTCGGAAATTTGCTTTATAGGATCGTACAGCAAATCGCAGAACCACGGCAAGTTGTGGTTTTGAGACCTTTGACAAAGTCCCCGTCGTCGATAAAGTCGAGGTTACAGCGCTTCGTCTCCAACAGCCTCACCGGCAGCTGCATTGCGAGAAAGCAGACCACCCCATTTGGACCGTAGATCGGTGCAGACCCATCATCCTACGACCGACCGGTCGGTCCGGGTGTACACTCCAATACACCTCAGGCACCTGCTCAACGGCGGTCAGAGCAGCAATCATCGGTGCTAGCCAGAGCGTGTGGCAGCTATCCGAAGATAGAGTGCCATAGGGCCGATTCTTAGCTATCCTGCAGCATGCCTTTAGGTCCTTGTTTACGTCTTGTCCTGAATATAGATATCCTGCCGAGGCAACGGGATTGTCTCACGATGAAAGAACAAAACGTCCATATGCCACCCTAGATGTCCGTAGCCCATCGGCAGATTCACGAAACGGAAAAGTGCCGAGAATCGGAGGATTCCCGCCTCATCATCTTCTCTATTTGTACTGGTCCTTCTCCTGCAACTTCCACCATTTATTTGCAACAGCCATTGGAGATCGAGCTCTCTATCCGGATATTTGCTCCACTACTCATTTTCGATCGGCTACCCGATAAAATTTTCATGTCTTTGACGAGGATTGAAGAGCCCTTTGCATGTGGTTTATAATGCTGCCTAGACGCCTCGGACAGCTCATTCACTCCTCTAAACCACTTAACCAGAATGTAAGACTATATCGACGTTTCATATCTCGCACATCTCCATTATCCAAGAAGCAAAACAGCGTTCCAGCAGCATATTATCGCGGGGGGACGTCGCGCGCCATCTTCTTCCGAAAAGAGGATCTACCGTCGGAACAACAGAAGTGGGATGACATCTTCCGCGGTACCATCGGCAGTCCCGATCCATATGGACGCCAGTTAGATGGCATGGGCGGCGGCATCTCTAGTCTGTCCAAGGTGTGCGTGGTCAGCAAATCCGACCGGCCGGATGCTGATGTTGATTACACCTTTGTTTCGCTAGGAGTGAAGAACATGGATGTTGATTATTCCAGCAACTGTGGGAACATGATCAGTGCGGTTGGACCATATGCAGTCGATACTGGTCTCTTTCCCGTGGCCGACGATTTCAACACTGTCTCTGTCCGAATATTCAATACCAACACGGAAAAGGTCATCCGCTCTACGTTCCCTGTAGTGGAGGGGGAGGCAGCAGCAGCCGGTGATTTTGCTATCGATGGTGTGGCTGGAACAGGCGCTCGAATACAGCTCGATTTCATTGACCCTGCAGGCTCCAGGACGGGCAAATTGCTGCCAACTGGGAAGGTTGTTGATTGCTTTGACAACATTCCCGCATCCTGTATCGATGTGGGCAACCCATGCGTTTTCGTGCGTGCTTCTGACTTGGGAGTTCGAGGAAATCTGGCACCGGATGAGATTGACGCGCATCCTACTCTACTCCCACGGTTGGATTCTATCCGTCGGCAAGCTGGCGTGAAGATGGGGCTGGCTAAGACACCGAAAGAGGTGCCTGGGAGTGTTCCCAAGATCTGCCTTGTATCATCGCCGTCAGATTCTTGTACTTCTGGAATGATGCAGACGTCGAAGGATGTCGATCTGGTGGTTCGCGCTCTCTCCGTCGGCCAACCACATAAAGCCGTTCCCATCACCGTCGCTTTGGCTCTTGCGACGGCTGGAAGAGTGTCCGGCACTGTTGTGGCCGACGTGGTGAGTGACAAAGCAGTCGATCCCGCTGGCATTACCTTAGGCCATGCAAGTGGCAATCTGCTCGTCAGCGCGGATTTTGATACCGAAGGTCATTTACGCTGTGCGACGGTCTATCGAACAGCGCGTCGGATTATGGAGGGGCGTGTCTTCTGGAAAGATACTTCCGCGTGAACACCTGAAATATATAAATTGTTGTAAATATGGGGTTTGCACGCTGGTTCGGCAGCGTCCACATTGTTAGGAGATGTGTTTATATTGTTTGAAAACGAACGTACGACTAGTGAGATTCGAATGTACATATCTCCATTGTATAATATTAGAATGAAGCATCATTTAAAATAAGGGCTGGCTGCGCCTCCCTAAACCGCGGGGAAACATTATCGGATGAGTCACAAAGCCTAAGCTGTAAATATAAAGATCATCGACTGAGATTAGCTCTAGCTATCCATGGTGAATATTAGGCACTTTCAAAGTTAAGATATCAATACTATACATCGGCTCACGATGACAGCCAACCGGCGCGCCTTTCTTCTCCCCGAAATCCGCCGTTCTATCATCGAGTGGGCAGGGGAAGAGCCATACGACCACGACAGCTTCTACGACGCGAAGCGCGACAAAGAGATATCATGTTCAAGAGAATATACCCTTCTGTGCTGTGGTCTAGTCAATAAAACCTGGTGTCACGAAGCGATGCGCATCCTCTGGAAAGATCTGCATCCGCCTTTGTGGTGGCCGAATAATCTGCCAGGTTATTTCCGGCCTATTACACCAGATCGTCGCCAGTTCACGCCAATTTCGTAGAAAGGGCATTTCTTCATGCAGTCATGGATGGAAATGACGATAGCAACGAGACTTTGCAAGGCCTGGCGTTTCCTAAACTACGATGGCTCCATCTATTCGTGGACTTCCACCAKAAGTACATTCCCCTGATTCAAGGTCATTGTATCGAAAAGCTTGACGTGGATCCTCGTTGTGAAGTATGTCCAATCACCAATATGGACGCAGACACCATGAGTGCGATACTGGAGCAAATCCCGGTAGGTTCATGATTCCCGCTTCGCTGATTTGCGTTCGGGGGCTTATTGGAGACAAGGTTGTATTCCCTGATGTTAGGGTCTTGATATTTCTCGGACACGGCACAGGTTTACAGAGGAGTATTGCAGCGTTTGGCTGCTCGGCTTCCACGACTCGAGAAATATGATCATCGTTGCTTAAGTGAGGTGGACGAGCGATGACTACATCAGCACCATTTATGCGCACGGCTTCTGAGGAACACAATGGAGAACGGAAAGATCACAATGTACATGCAGATCCGCCATCGATTGGCGGTACTTACTTCTTCACCTCGTTGAGCATCCTGACCAACACCTTCTGCAACCGCTTGACTCCCTCCATCAGGCCCCTTTCGTCCTCCCACGCGAAGCAAAGTCTCAAGCATTGATCTTGAGACATGGAGGATTGATCCCCGGGGACGATAAAAATGTCCCCATTGCCGAGAATCAGATTCTCCTCCCGCAGTGCTCTTTCAGTGACATTGCGAGAAGTGAGTGGCTGGGGCAATCTGACCCACACAAAAAAGCCTCCAGCATACAATGCGTCACTTGCATCCGTATGTATCTCGACTCCAAGGGGATACAGTCTCTCCTTGACCGCCGATACCAGAGTGGAGTGTCGGCGACAGTATGTTGGGATCAAGATTTGTCTTATATGCTGCGTGACAGAACCATCTTGTAGCATTTCATCAACGAACGTCGACATGAGTTGAGATGGAGGGCCCCCTGATACTGTAGAGCCTCTGCGTAATTCGTGTTCAGCCAAGAGGACAGCCATAGACGGTAGGGAGAGTCTTACACTTGTGACAAGCCATAAACTAATTGAGGCTCTCCCTCGGCCCAACCAACGCGACAACCAGGGGCAATGATCTTGCTAAAGGTCCCATTACTGACGACATTACCGAAGATACCCCGCGGTCCACCATCAAGCGTCCGATCTAGATCCAGGACGCGAGGGAGGATGGAAACCCATGAATTTCCATTATCTGGAGAATGAGCGGCAGACCAGTGCAGAAAGTCGTAGACATCGTCGCAAATTACTAGAGCATTGAATTTGCGAGCTAAACGGACGAGAGCCTCTCGCCTTCGGAGAGACATAGTAGCGCCCGTGGGATTGGAGAAGTTGGGCACGCAGTAAATGACGTGTTTGAATATCTTCCGGTAGCGTTCCGGACGCTTGTATCCTTCTCCCTACGTGGAATTTAGCTGTGGTAATTTTTGAAACGGTTTCTTCAGCTCACCATCTCTGCAACTGCCTCGTCTTTAGCGAGAGCGCGTTCAAGAAACTCCATGTCCATCCCCTCCTCGTCCTCAGGGACAGCCCTTAACCTCCGGTAGAACCCTGCATCCTCAAAGATCCTGAATCCAAGATKGTAAGACGCCTGTGGCATCCATATATACCGTGTTTGCGATGGATCAGTGAAGACTTGGAGGATACTCGACAAGTTCTGGCTGGCTCCCCCGGTTATGCAGATGCGATCCGCTTGAATCGGCTGGGAGGGTTTGTAGTATCCCGTCAGCCACTCGGCAAGGTGAGTCCTGAGCGGTAAGTGACCTTCATCCGGCCCATAGTCTAAGCCGGTTACTGTGACTTCCGGCTTCGACAAAGCCGATACTGCAGCATCACTTAGGCGCTGGGTGGGGAGAAGAGCCGTGGCGGGCGAGCCTTTCAACAAATCGATACAAGGAGTTGAAGACATTGAAGGACAGCGAGAAAGGCAGAACCTTGTTGAGGACGGAAATCCACGAGGGCCCTGGCGCATTTATACACTGATGACGACTTGGGTTTGCCTCTGACTTACGTGGGGATACAGGATTTCCGTTTTGGGTAATCAAGGCGATTCAACCAATCACAACATGCCAAGCAATGGATCCAGCGGGAGGCACCAAACGATGGGTTCTCCGTGCGTCCTTTGAGTCCTTGACATTGGCAGCTGCTTATATATAAATTCTTCTTCCTTCTTCTCTTGCGCCTTTTTCTTTGTTCAGACTTGATTTGTGATTCATAACCCGTATAAGGCAGCGACACAATGGAACACATCAAAGCGTTCGCTGTGGAAAAGGCAAGTAGATTACTGTCAGGTGCATGAGTCGAGGTCTGACTCTCACAGTGGATGGACGAGCATGAAACATGGGCAACTCATAACCTCGCTGAGACTTGCTGTGCTTCCGTCTCACTCGATGATCTTCTGGTCTTCGCGGGGAACAAGGACAGAGCTAGCCTTATCGACTTCTCCCAGAAGCAGACCTATGGAGCGATCCGGGGCAGTGATGCCTTGCGCTCAAACATCGCCAACCTCTACCGCGACGAGGAGTCCGAGCCATTATCAAAAGACAACATCCTTATCACGAATGGCGCTATCCAGGCCAACTTCTTAGCTCTATATACCAATGTTGCTCGGGGTGACCATGTCATCTGCCACTATCCAACCTACCAGCAGCTCCACTCCGTTCCCGAGTCCTTCGGCGCCGAGGTCAGCCTTTGGAGGGCAGACGAGCAGAACGGATGGCGGGTCAACTTGGACGATCTGAGATCACTGATCAGACCAAATACCAAGGTCATCATCATTAAGTGAGTACTCTAGGAGCCACAAGTGACTCCGACGTGAAGTGAAGGTGGACCTGACAAATCCACAGCAACCCTCAGAATCCGACCGGAGCTGTCCTGAGCCGCGGTGTGCTGCAGGAGGTTGTAGATATTGCGCGCCAGTATGGCATCATCATTCATAGTGATGAGGTGTACCGGCCGCTTTTCCACTCCCTGCAGGACGGGCAGGAAGAGCCGCCTTCCATTCTATCCTTCAATTATGAGAAGACCGTTGCCACTAGCTCAATGAGCAAGGCTTTCAGTTTGGCCGGGATTAGGCTGGGCTGGATTGCGTCCAGAAGCCGGAAAATCATAGAGCAGTGTGCGACAGCCCGCGACTACACTTTGATTTCGGTGAGCCAGATCGATGACCGGATTGCGGCACGCGCAGTGTCAGAGCCCACTGTGAGTAATATTCTCAAGCGTAACCTCGACTTGGCAAGAAGCAATCTAGAGCTCCTCGATGGCTTCATCGAGGAATTCGCCTGGGCTGCGCGATGGGTCCGTCCACAAGCGGGCACCACAGCATTCATCAAGTTCGTGAATAAGGACAACCTTGCAATTGATGATGTGGAGTTCTGCAAGCGTTTGCAAGCGGACTGTGGAGTGATGTTCGTGCCAGGCAGCAGGTGCTTCGGCGAAGACACAAACTTTAAGGGCTATGTCCGCATCGGCTATGTGTGTGAGCGTCAGGTCTTGATCGACGGTCTGGAAGCGTTGCGGAAATTCATGGCTGATGCCTATCACTCTCTGCCAGTGGCCGTTTGAGGAGCGGTAAAGTAGATAGACGCAACTATGTACTTGCATCAAATAGTGAAATCATCACAATGTCATAGAAAATAATATCCATTGCCCATGGTTGACCCAATACGATGCTGAGACGAAGGCAGTATAGAGTGTGTTCAAAAGAGAACAAGTTCCAGCCCAGACTGTGCAAAGTAGATGTCCCAGCGCGAGGATGCGCCCGACTCCCAGTAACGAGCAAGAGCATCCCTTGCTCTGGTAAAATTCCCCATACCCATGGTCTGCATATTCACCATCCTTGTTTGGATAGCTTGGCGTTCGCGAAGATCGTCGGTCTCACAACCGGCACTGAAAATGGGCCACAGGATGAGGACATTTGCCGGGGAGAATGGTCTGATTGCCTGGACGTTGTCGAGAATGGCCGCCACCTGCGACCTTACCTTGGGATGGCTTTTCGGAAGCAATTCGACTCGACGATAGAGATGTAAAAGTGCTGAGTGGATGAAGGAGAGATGTGTGTTGTGCAGTTCGGATGCCAGAACTTTATCATGGGTCGCGAGTGTGACCGCCGACGGAGACTGGTTGGCAATGGAGAGTACTTTTCTCTCGATGTCCTGCGCTTCATCTGTCAATTCCTCGGAAATGGTAGAGGATGGCTCCGTAAAGGTTTCTAATATTGACTGCTCATGCACGTTCCGCCGCGCCAACTGTCCGATTCGCGCCAGCAGAGGCATTAGCTGGGTTGAGTAGCCGCAGATCTCATCAATCTGACCAATGTCACAATCGGGACTCCGACTCAGGTTCCAGTACTGCCCATCGTTGACACATCCTTCATGTGTACCTGAGAGGCCCGCTAGGATGTCGAGAGTAGCGAACCACTTAAGAAGACACAAAGCAAACGGGTCAATTCCACCGTCCGTTGCCCTCTGCCTCTCAAGCAAGGCCGTAAGTAATTGCATTACTCCAGACAGATGGACCTTCCAAGTCCGAGCATTGCCATTACACACATCATTGGTACATAAAACCATCGCTGTCATGGCGGTTTCAGGCTTGAGAGTCTCGGCCGGATCAGCCAGGGCTGCACGTAGACCCGCTACTGCGAGGTCCGTAAATTTTAAGATGGTCAGTTGACTAGCTGACGGCTCCTGGACAAGTCGAGCGTGATGACTGCACGAGGCTGCGAGAAGTGCGTGCAGAAGATGCGGCGTTTCCACSGCAGTGGCGACCAATGTCTGCCCAAAAACGGGCGGGGCAAGAGGGAAAAGAACTCGAATGGTCTGAGTAGCAAAGTGATGCATGAAAAAGTGAGAGTCGTCAGGTGTCAGACACTCCAGTGGATTGAGCGATGCTCGGAGCGGTATGACGCTCCTTTCGGTTGCACATGGGTTTCTCGACTTGCCACCCACTGGAGAAGATTGCCTACAGTGACTCCGAACAACGACGAAACTAGAGTCATACTTGCACTCTTTAGGGAATCGGATGCATCTAGAGCACACTGGCCTCCGGAGGTCACACTATTGTAAGAGATGAGCGAGAGCGACCAATTGAGGGGAGTCAATGTGGAAATACTTTCACTTTTTTGCGTCGGCATTCAGAGCAGCCATCGCGTCTGCGAGGCAAACGAAAGCTCTGACGCGTGCCACCGGGACTTCTGCCAGTCATTGAAGGGCAAGATGATGGATCACGGATTGTCGACGGCTGATCGATAATTCTGCCCCGTTGATGCTGCCAGTAATCGGGTCGGGAAATCGCCGACCGGCGACGGCGCTCACAGAAGAGGAGCACGTGCCCACGAGACAAAATTTGAAGCCTCAGGCACCAACAAACATAATCTCTCTCCCACTGGTGAACTCCTCAATAGTATTGTTTACGAACACTCGCCGACTATCTTACTGAATAGCCAGAATTACTGACCAAACGTTATTGTCGATTGCATCCTGAGTACAGGGAGTCAGGTGAAGTGCGATTGAGATCAGATCTAATCACTATGCATCTCAATAAACCTATGGTCAAGGTAGGCTTAATATGATATTTTCACACTTGGCCTTCGGATCATCATTCGGCCATCACATTCACTCTCGTCACTGGCCCTTTATATACCTTTTTTGCATGTAACTGGTAATACACCAAAGAGAGCAGAATGACGCACCCGAAGATCGCCATGCTCCAGTTCATTGTAGACGGATTGACCTGCTCGGTTAGAGGGAAGAAGCTAAAGGCCCAAATGACAATCAAAACAAGAATGGAGACGGTGTCAACAAAGGGAGTAAATCTTCCCATGCTCCAGCGGGCGGGAGGAAGTGGCTGCTTGCGCCAGCGACGCAGTCGAACGCAGGTGATGGAGATGATGTACGACGAAAGGAGAGCCGCCGTGCCTAGCGACATGATGGCATTGAACGCCACGGACGATCCAATATTGATCAGGGAGAGAAGAGAAACAATGACCAAGCTCACGCATAGCGCATTTAAGGGAACGGCGAAAGTCGGGTTGACCTGCGAGTCGTCATTAACACCATTCCGTCATCCGCTGGGAAATAAGCCCACCTTTGACAGGAAGTTGGAGAAGGGTAGCCCCTTGTCCCGGGCAAACGCATAGACCTGGCGAGATGTGGTGGCAACATTACTGATTGCAGCACAGAACTGCATGGCCATGATGACCACCGTCATCCCAGTGGCAGCTCTGACGGATCCTGTCGAGTTGAGGAAGACTTGGATGAATGCAAAGCCCGTCTGAGATTTCAACACGGTGTCAATATCCCCAACGCAGAAGGCGAGTGTGACGATCATGACGAATCCTGTAGATCCGTTGAGGATAAGAGTCCAGATCATGCCAAGGGGGAGGACTCTGGATGCGTCACGGATCTCCTCGGCTATTCATCACATTAGTTGTCAATAATCTGCCAGGGTTCAAGAATAGACCTACACATGTGGACGGCTGAGTCAGGACCTTTGGTTGTACTTATTGTCAGCAGATCACACCCCCAGTATCTTGGGGATAGTCGAACATACCTATCAAGGCATAAATCGGTCCGACTAATCCGACCAGACAAGCAAGGCCGTTATTTCCCCAGCCGCCTCGATCTTCAATGGATCCAAAAACTTCTGATGCGGCCGGTCTCGGCGAAAGCACCCAAAGAGGAATCAAAATGCCAAAGAATCCAAAGCAATGGATGACCAGGATGATCCCTTCGATCAAGGGCAGTTTCTGCGCCAGCAGGGTGTTGAACAGTAAAGCAATTAATGCCACTGCAATGACCAGCAGAGTGACATGCCACGGCTCGTAGGTATAGGTCTCAGGGTAATTGATGGCAACCACTCCGACCATCATGTTGGCGACTGTATAGCAACATCCGGCGATTCCAGTGTGCCATCCAAGCACACAGACCCAGCCGGTTATGTAGCTCAATATGCACTGACAACTGAGGGGTGCAAACTCTGATACCCAGTGATATTGGCCGCCGGATGTTGGGGCCCTATTAGTCCATTAGCGGAGGGCCTGCGGGACGAGAATCGTTATCAGGCAAATAAATACATGGATGCCATTTCAGCCATCGACAGAATGACAAAACTGAACCCGGCGAGACCTCCTAAATAGGTGTATATCATGCCTCCCTTGCCGCCATTTATCAAGCCATAGGATGCGCCACTATTTCGATCAGTATTCTGCCCATCCCACGTATCTTCGGAGCAGACAGGGGAGAAACAAACAAAAGGACCGCTTCCCAGGTACACATCAACACCGCCGTAAACCCCAGGACTGACAGAAATCGGAAATTGCGCTACCTTGGGTTTAGCAAACATTGCAGTGCTGTTCGACGTGGTCCCATACATTCAATTCCTGCTGTCTTCCCACTCGCCGCATATCCTTGCGATCCTGCGCTGTTCCAGCCTTTGCAGACACCTCATCTTCATCGGCAGTGGTATAGACCACTGACTTATTTTCTGCCCACATCCTGATTCGATAGGCAACCAATCCCGACTGAATTCGACCAACAAACAGAAGAATCGCGAATGGCAGTTGAGAATGTTAGAAAGAGGATAGAAAATGGAGGATTGCTCAGGGGCGCCAGATCTCGGGGCGGAATTGGTTGAACCACCATGGTGCACAAGTGGTCATCGCCGCACTTAATTGTGCTAAGCAAGGGTAAGGTGCTGGTCGTAATATCAACCCGGACAAATACGACCCCAAGTCGAATTCTGATCCTACTCTGCTCCAGGATCTTGCAGGTGTCCTGCTTGTTTTGCCTCTTATCCGAGACGTTTTATTGCACACGCAATGCCGATTTAATATAAAGCCAGCTAAGCGTTGGCTGAACCCCTGTCTAGTCTCTGGGACGGCGTTGTGACAACTCCACGCCCTTGTCTTAATCAGTGTCCATTCCGTTATAAGTGCGTCCTTTACAGGGCTTGTTTCGGTCCAAAAATGGCCGATCACTCAGATATTTCTCCGGATGATATTAACTCACGTTACAACCCCTGTTGGAGGAATAGCTCGGGGTTGGGCCTCGATTCCAGCCCTGTCCGTCGTATCCAAATCCGAGAACATTGATTCTCGAATGAATATCATCCTTGCAACCGGAGAAATCCAAGGTGCCTTTACACTTCCTCGAACATCCATCATGTCGCTTTGTGCTTGTTCAACTTCTTTAGAGATCTGCCGTCTCCGTTTCTCCTCCTCAATACAAAGATGCCCAATATGACGGGTGACGCGCCCTTTGTGATAACAGCAACAGATAAGTCCGGATCAATTGCGATTGCAGCCACATTGTTCATGTCATGGATGGTCATTGTCTGCTTGATCCGTCTCTATATGAGACTCACCATGAATGGGCCGTTGGGAATGGATGACTGGGCCGCTTTTTCTGCAGGCGTAAGTCAAGCCTCAAAAGTCTCATTTGGGCAGATTAAAGCGGACGAAACGCACTGACGATCTTGCGACCAAGGTTATCGGGATATTCCATGTGGTGATGATTATGAATGCTCTGTCCCATGGACTAGGCAGATCTCATCGGGAGAGTTCTGACTCCGAACTTCAAAAGGCTGGGAAGGTGGGTTGCCTACCTTGGTAGTTTTGCAGAATATTGCTCATAGCTTACCTCTGAAGGCATTGTATACGGCAAATCTTCTGTTCCTCGCCGGTCATGGGTTAGCAAAGATATCGGTTTGCAGACTTCTACGACGACTCGGTCGAGAAAAGGTCTATCTGCTTGCTTGCAAAAGCAGTCTTCTCATTGCGAGTCTTTGGTCCATCGCTTCTATTGTGGCGGTAGCCCTGAGCTGCCCCATCAGATACCTGTGGTCCGTGGAAACTCAGTGCCATGAGCTCGTAAGCTCTTCTCAAGTCTGGCTGGACATCGTGGACAGAGCTGAGATTCACAATATAGAATACCGCTTGGAAAGCAATTACGGCATTTGACGTCCTGATCGAGGCACTCCTCGTTTCTCTTAGTGTGTCCCTCGTATGGGCACTTCAGATGCGTCGAGAAGATAAAATGACTGTCATCCTCGCTTTTGGTACTCGAATGATGTATGTCGAATCTCCCACTGCGCTGAACTCGAAAATTAACCAGGATTTTGTAATTCTCAGAGTGATCATTCTGACAATAGTCCGCCAATCCTTCCTCAATACCGGGCTCCGGGAGAAAGACCTCCCCTTGTCTCTGGCCCACACGCTGATTGCGACGGAGGTTTTGTTGCACTGCAGCATTATGCTAGCAACGGTGCCGTGCCTGAAGCCATTTATCATTGCCTTCAATACGGGCTGGGGCCAAGGAGTCGCAGCGACTCCAGGAACCTCATACTACAAGCAGACCGAAACAAGTGCATCGCAAGCGCATCCAGAAACTCCAAAGAATGAGGATGAGCTAGACCTGGCTATAACCACACAGTCTCTGGAGAGTTATAACTCACAACAACTGATCATCCTTCGAACGCAAGAGTGGAGTCTGAGGGAAGAGTTGGAGATGCGACCGATGGGAGGCTGATTTATATCACTCAGATGGAATACAAAGGATATCGATTCGTCTATACCTTCACGTATAAATTTGATTTCTCCACCGAGATTCCTTCCGCCGCCGGAGACGCCAAGTCCAATTCTTCAATTGTGACTCTCTAACCATTGGTAGAGCCCTTTGTAGATCGGCCCCGACATCTGTTCGATCACGGAACCCAAACTTTCGATACAGAGGAGCAGCAGCGTGATGCGCATCCACATAAGCAGGTACCCCCTCTTTATCAGCCCGATCACAGCCCCATTGGATTAACATAGACCCGGCACCCTGTCGTCGGTAGTCTGGGTGTGTCACCAGCATGTCAAGATCTAATCTAAGGGGTCAAACTCTGTCAACACCGTGGAGTCGAACACTTACAGTAGAACTGCTTATCACCGAATGACTGGTTTCGCTCTTTTTCGAGCAACCCGAACAGCTCGTCGCAAGCCTGATGATCGGATTCCTCATGCCAGGGGGGAAACCGTTGTGCACTTTGCTGCGGATTCAGATCCCATCTCGCTTATGCAACTATAAAACCAGGTGAACCGATATCCACAACCTTGAGATATTTTCTGTGTGGGGTATGAAGTATATCCTGCCGATGTGTTTCTTTCTACCTCTGCCGGACTCCTGGGGTATCTGGGAACATCTTCAGATTCTGCGGGATGCTGAACGTCATCAGGGAGTTGACGAAAATGGAGGGTCCACGGTGGTTATTTCGTGGATGGACGCCCAGTTTTGTGAGACTGTGGCCGCAGACGACGGCCACTTTGGTCTTGCTGGAGCAGCATAAACGGTTATATCGTGCCTTTACGGGTTGTGAGTAGGAGGATTGGATATCGATCTGTTGTGCTCACTGTCTCTTGTTCAAGCTGTGTAGCATTGGATGAATGTTATTATAGTAGGAAGATGATCATTGCTTTGGCGAATTCCGAAAAGCCATTAAGCACTTTGCAAAGACATGTAGAGTGTGCACACTCTAGTTGAAACCAGTAGTAGGTCTTACTAGTCGAAACCGCTCGCTATTCCGTAAAGGAGGACTCATCCACGGGAGAAGGTAGTCACCGTACACTACCTCGACAGAGTCGAATCCACACTTTCTGAGGACCTTCGCCGAAGCTTTATTTTCCGTATCGCACCAAGCCTCGAGAACATCGAATTCAGGGCGGGCCTGCCAGAATACTTCCTTAAATGCCGTCAAGGCCTCCGTGGCAAACCCCAGACCCCATGTATCTCGATGAAAGATGAACCCAAGCTCAGGCACCGGGTCTGATTTCCAGGTCCCAATCCACCCCAAAAATGCTCCAGGAGCGATGTAGCCGCTAGGAAGTCGCGAGTGTTCCCTGTTCTGTCTCAAAGCCTCGATGAGATTTGGATCCAAATCAGGACGGAGTAACACAGCGTAGTTCTCGCCTTTGGGATTGATCTCGGGCAAGAGTTCGGACATCCATTCTCCAGCAGACTCTAAAGTATTGCAGGGCCCATGGCTGCTCCATTTCGTAGCCTCTGAGTCATTCCAGACTGAGAAGTAGCCAAGCAAATGCTCTTCAGTCAAGCGGACCAACTCCAGTCGAGATGTTTGCATTGTAAATACCGGCTCGTTCTTGGGAGAGAAACAGATTCAGGAGGACAATGAGTGAGACTTTCAAGAGACGGGAAAAAGGATGGCATTTTAACCGGTATGCGAAGAGTCGGCGTCCGATTTAGGAAAGGGGGCGTTTCTCTTCTTCATGTACACACTTTTCCCTCCGGTCTAGGCTTTCATTGTCGAAGCAGAGAAGAATAGTGGCGTTTCTGAGCAATATGACTCACTCAGTGATGATGGCCCAGCCTTAGTCTGACATGGTCAATCATCCTCGTGGTCTCTGAGGCGGCTTGGTTTGAGCCTGAAATCATCTGCATAATTAAACATGCACAGCACACAAATTTACATAAGCAAAAATAGAGCCGCTACCTCAGGCGTCAATAGCCAAAAAGACCGCATCTTATCGTCTTCAGGGAGTCCCTGTTAGCCAGTCTGATCAACTCATAATAGCAGAATAATCGGACGAACGATTTTAAGAAGGCATCTCATGCCAGAAGTCGAATCTTCACCCCGTCCTCGCCTGCGGGCCAAACGAGCCTGTCTACACTGCGATCGGCGTCGGGTCCGCTGCAATGTGATGGAGATGGAGACACGCCCATGTCATAAATGCCGGTCGATGAATGTAGCGTGTGATTTGGGAATTTCTAAACGCGGAAAGTTAGTGCTCTTTGATCTACTCCAAGGCCGATTCCTGAGGTTCCTAGGTAAACTCGTAAGAAAGGGCACCCCCGCCAATATACAATCTCCCGCTTCGACAGTCCAGAGCGTACAAAGATCTGGCAGTCAATGCCGGTTCTTATTTGGACAGCCCCATAATTATACGCCGACTGAAAGACACAACAATGAAACAACTGTTACTCGGCAACATACGGTCTCTCTGGGGGAATCTATACCGGAGCTCAGTAATTGCAGGAATATCCCCCGGCTCGACGAGCTTTTTCGAAGGTGGATATCGTGCGATGCTTGGTGTCTTTGGCCATCTTGATTTCTCCAATGTCCGGAGACAGGGGTAGGATAATTACTCGTCATTTATCAATCATTTCAACACACCTGGGTTAAATGTCCGCTCATGACAAGGGTCAGAGACACTCAACCTAACTAATATTCTCTTCTCTCCCCTGTCTAGCTCCAGTTTTTCCTTGGACCAAAAAATGAGTTAGTTATCAAGTACTGCCGTGTCATGCTGATACTTTTCTTTCACAGTCCTAATTGTATACGCCATCCGAAGATACACATGACTTAAGGTACGTGGAATAACCTCAAAGAGGGTGTTTCTAGATGCTGGATGGGCCGAGCTATCATTATCAATCGGATCAACTAAAATAATTGATTAAACATACGCAACAAGAAAAGCCGCTCACTGCTTGGAATGTCCGAAACTTCCACCAGGATGGACAGAATCTGCGATCCCAGCGAAAGGTCTTCGAAACATCTGCTGACACTATCTCAAAAGGTAGGTAGGCAGAGAATTCAAGAAACTCTCCTCGGTGATACAAGGTGATAGCCATGGCTTGAATAGACGGTCCAGATGGCGTCCATTCGTTCAGCTTATCCAGCCATATTGATGCACCTAGGAGAATGGATTTCGTGCGCACCGTCGACTATTGCGAAAGGACAATCTTGAAGAATCTGTTCGACCCTATGGACAGTCCAACCAGGCGGCTGTGCAGCATCTATTTGTACAGATTTTTGGATCTCAAGCAGACGTGTCTAACTTTGATTAGGACAGTGTTGCTGAAAAATAGATTGATTATTCATCATGTTCGCACCCACACTCCATAGTCACAAACATTGCATCTGCGGACTATTCCAGCCAAGACCATCTGCTCATAAACGCAAAGAAGTCAATCTGGCTGGGCCTGTGTAATCACCACCACTGAGTTTGCCGCTGAGCTAGGAATTCTGAGACATTGATGGATCTACCCATTCGGTGGTGCGTTCTCCATGAGCACTTGTGACTGTCAGTATTGTACGTTGAATAATGCGTATGGGCTCTGCAGAAGACTGATTATCTGCCAAGTCTGAAACGCCCAACTACAACAGAGACAACCCCAGTCCAGCAATTGCCATATGCCTCAATTTCTGCTTGGCACCATCCGTACTGCCTTCCAAGGACATCGATATTTCTAAATTCTGCTGGTTTGTAAGCATGACTGCCGCACACATTCCAAGTTGACAGGACCAGATGGTTTCCCATTGTACCAAATTGGCCCGCCACACTTGGGTCTTCCACTCGTAACCCGTCCGAAACCAATCACCCTGTTAGGTGGACTGACCCCTTTGGAGGCGCTAGGAACAACTATTCCATCAATGCACAGAGTATGAGGTCCATGAATAGCACAATGGGTAGAACAGTGCTGCATCGATTGTCTCCACTCAGGCATTTACAGAGGTGGTTCGACAACTCCGGCAAGGCAAGGGCCGCCCTGATCTGATCTGGTCGTAAGGAGGAATTAAGGAGGAATCCTGACGTATGAACACGCCATTGTCTCTCGACTGGGCCCAGGGCCCCAGAGAAGACCGATCCTACCCGAATAAATCGAAAAGACCCTCGTGCAGATGGCGACTGAACGGGTCCCACTCGTTGCGGCTGTTGCCGACGCAGAAGCCGCCATCGAAGATGTGGATGCTACCACTCTTGCCATTGTTATAGAATGTTGGTAAGATGAATAGTAATCATTATCATAGAACTAATAATCCGGTAGGCATATACGGTACGTTTGGATGGGTTGAATTATCGGTCAGCTGGTCAGCAATGGGCACCGCTTTGTGGCAAACCATGGGAATACCGCGACATTGATGGCTCGGTCATCTTCGACAGAGAATAGATCGGTAAGTTCTTCTTCGGTCCCAAGCTTTTGTGGAATTAAAAGAATCAATAACTCGGCAGCAAACTGGAAATATATGGGGACCACTTGAAAGAGAAACATGTCTTAGTTGAGATACTCCGTAGTCTTGGTGTTATTTATCGCAAAAATGGTCAGTTGACACTTGACAGTCCTCGCGGAATAACCTGCAGATCTGCGCAATGATGTCAACCTGAAACATATCAGCCAATCATATTGCGTTTATGTATGCCCAAGGATATATATAGCATGCCCCTTGAAGATCATTTCCTGTCTTAGTGTAGGAAAATTGCGGGGATGTGGATAACTGCGGATTCCATTGGAGGATAAAGGCATTCAGCCATCCGTACAGAGTAACACTTGGCCAATCATCCCCTATTCTTGTACTTCGCCGAGGTGAACACTGAAGAACGCAACGTGGAAGCAATAGATACCCATGGCGAGGGAAACCACCCTGGGATCCATCATATCCGACCTCAAAAGGTCCCAGTTGAAGATATCTAACATCAGCGAGGCAAAAAATTACCAATCATGCATGTCTCAATGTGGGTCCTCTACCTCTAGTTTGTTGTTTATGACCTCAATCAACAATACTGAGAGTACTCCGTAGGTAGTGAATGAAGTACCTGAGACAAGCAGATACTGGTCTCACTTAGGTTACATCGAACTAAGGGACATATATTCCGGCGGCACTCGTAACTGAGTCTCTGTCGCAGTATAAAGACAGCATCTTCCCATCTGAACCTCTCAATTTTCATCCTCATCACAACATCATCTGTTCTTCCTACAACCTTGAAACTCCAGATTTCCAAAATCCTCATCCACACCACTATATCCACGATGAAGCTCTCTGCCATCGCCTCTGTTAGCTCTCTCCTCGTCGGAGCCCACAGCCTGCCCACTGCCGCGGCCAATGACAATGGTCCCTTCCAGGTCATGGCCCTCCGCTCCGCCTCTCCCATCCACTTTCTCGGCATGACCGCTTCTGGAAACAGCTTTTGGTTGGGCGGCAAGACCACAACCTACTGCCCTGACGTCGTTAAGCAGCAGGGTGCCTGCCCCGAGGGCACTCAGACTGCTCTGTATACCAACGCCTTGGTGAGTCTTCACCTCTCTATCATGCTATTGTTACGAATCTTGCTAACCTGTCATAGGACGTCTCGGTTCCCGGTGGCCAGCAAATCTACGTTGACCCCTCTGGTGCCGTCAAGTTCACCACCGCTCACTCCGCCAGCATGCCTCCTGGCTCCACCGTCGAGGGATTCTCCTACACTTCCGGCGACCCCATCGGCCACTGGAACTTCAACGGCCAGGGCGCCACCGGTTTCATGGCTTGCCCGACTAAGGGCGATGCTCCCGCTCCCTACCAGGTCTTTGCCGCCATCAGCTCCGCGACCGTTCCCACCGGCAATGTCGCTGACTGCCTCGGATTCGATGCGGCCGCTATTGCCTGGACTCCTTCTGAGGGTCAGACTGCTGCCGCTTGGCAGTACATCTAAGACTGAGACAGTATCTGTATGCTTTATTAATAAGTGTAATGGCATCGGTTATTGGGGCGCAGATGGGACGGACTGTTGAAGAATGGATGGGGTCTTGTACATACTTGCATATATATCTTGCGTCGTAGCATTCATTGAGCCATTCAAACAAACAACAATACGAATCTCTAGACTACATGTCTAGCCCTTCCATTAATGTTTGTTTTCAGAATTTCATATCATTAATTACCATTAAATTCCCCAGAAAATGAATTATCCATGGATACTAAAGGTTCGTACGAGTATGTTGACATTTGATCCGGAGATATCATCACGTGGCACTGGAGACGCGTGACGTCAGCGGAGAAAGAGGAACCAACATCAACAATTCAACAACTGCCAGATGTCATTCTGTCGTACATCCTCAACATTCATAGCTCGATAATGGGTAGCTGGCCTTGGCAGTCAATTCACAATGTACTCAAATGGGGCAGCGCCAATGTCGCCTTCACACTCTCCCGCTCCCTCGGAAGCCTGGACCCCGGCTCGGAGACCCAGTCTCGAACCAGAGCGGGAGATTCTATCAACACGGGGCCATAATCTCCCTGGATTACTTCGCCAGCGATCGCTTTCAGTTCCCCCTGCTACTGCTCGGGATGAGTACGTTGTAGAGGGTGGCGATGGCGCACCCTTCCGGGCCAGACGCGAAAGTCTGCCAGTCTCTCTCAGAGGAATGAGCTTGATCGGAGCAAGTAATCCGATGTACCAATGGTACGACACCTCTCATCTCAAAATCGTGTCATATCTTTGACAGCAGGACAGGCACCGCTATTATAAATCCCCCGAGGAGCTGAAAAGCATGAAAAAACACCTGTACGTCAACGATCGTACACACACAATATCGTCAGGCCTAAACTGACACTTGCAGGCGGAAATACTACGAACGTACCAATGAGCTCGTGTCGCAGTATCTCTACATCGATCAATTGCTGGACTCATCGCTACCACATCGATTGATAGATGAGTATACTCATGATCACGATAAAGTCGCCCACCTCTCGACAAGAGGCCGAGAGCAGAATGGTGAGGGCTCACCTGTAGACGCATCAACCCGGAAGGTCAAAAGGACCCCTCGGAACTTATACCGTGTTCCAAGCGAGCGGTCACCGCTGCTACCGCCAACCATCGAAGAGGACGCCCCTGTTCCCCAAATCCCTTCCCCAGATGTTCGTGAGCACGTCAACAGCGGCGATCGCATCATCACAGTGGCCATCTATATCAACTTGCTCGCCAATGTGTTCTTGCTGGGTGCCAAAATCGCCGTCATGAGCTTGACGAGTTCCATGTCCGTATTGGCCAGTTTGGTGGACGGCGCGTTGGACTTTCTCAGTACGGTTATTGTGTGGATGACAACCAAGCTTGTTCAGCGACAGGACCGGTACCGATACCCCATTAGTCGACGGCGGCTGGAACCTCTCAGTATCTTGGTGTTTGCGGTGGTGATGGCGACCTCGTTTGTGCAGGTGGCCATCACCTCATTGGGGCGGTTGCTAGGCCCTGACCACCAGCTGGTGGAGCTCTCGCTACCATCGATTTTGATCATGGCTAGCACCGTCGTAGTAAAACTGCTCTGTTGGTTTTGGTGCCGATTGATCAAGAATACTGGTGTGCAAGCCCTAGCGCAGGACGCCATGACGGACGTGGTCTTCAACTTTTTCAGTATTCTCTTCCCGCTGGGTGAGCTGCATGTCTTTACCTGTTCCGACGTGAACTAACAGATAATTAGTCGGCTTCTTTGCCAAATGGTGGTTTGTGGACCCCCTTGGTGGTCTCCTGCTCTCGGTCTACATCATCTGGAACTGGAGCGGGACCGCAGCCGAGCATATCCGCCATCTCACCGGCGCCGCTGCCTCGCCCACTGATCACAGCGTCCTGCTATACATGACCATGCGGTTCTCCAAAATCATCACCAAAATCCAAGATTTGAAGGCCTACTATGCGGGGGATCATCTCAATGTCGAAGTGGACATTGTTGTGGATGAGAGGACGAGCTTGCGCGATGCTCATGACGTCGGTGAGAGTCTACAGTACATGCTGGAAAGCGTGCCCACTGTCGACCGCGCCTTTGTGCATCTGGACTATGACCCGTGGAATATCCCGAGCCATATGAATCAATTGGAAGCGTAGTTTGTGTATCCGCGCGATTGCACATATGTCTTCGACGATATTGCTGAATATAGGACCGGCATCCCTTTGTACATACATTGTCTGGTCTGAGTACGCTGGTACGTGGAGTGCATGATACGGTATAGACACCAGACAGCCAATCACATATTGAATGCATTTTCCAGGGGACAGAGAACCGACGTACGAGTTCAATTAGTATGAAGAGCTTGCATAAAATATAAACAGCTCATGAGCTTTGAAGGCAGTTGACACTGTTTGGGTGGGCATTCTAGTGCGCGACTCAAACATTCCTGGCATAACCAGTCTGCATGCCACTGTAGATACGTAAGACAGAGGAATGTGGCGAATATATCCAGCCTTGCACTCACGATGAAGAGGACTTCTATCATTTGTTTCTGTCAACCACGTGTCCAATGACAGGTGCTGACAACCTGACAGATTTTGATCTTATCCACTCAAGCACGAGCTTGTGGATACTATGCTGTATGTGAGACACGCAGCGGCCACCAAGATCAGATATTCGAATATGCGAAGGCCTTCGCGAGTCTGATGGAATGCAGCTAGCGCTTACTGTTTACTGTCAGCTACAAGCCAAGTGATGCTGTGTTGTCTCTGCTTTTCGCGGTTCCAAGGTACTTCGCTGCCTACTCCAAGGCTACGGCTTCTTCCTGATCCTGCTGGACGAGGATAACCATACCGAGCACCTCAGCTGTAAAGGATGGACTTCGAACGATTCATCGGATGCACAACTACAAGGCAGTTTACTTTTGCAGAGGGTCCGAGCTTCCAACATTCGCCACAGCACCGTCGCATTCTTCTCTGTCTCACGAGATGTTTATGCATTCCGCACAGATTAGAAAGCTCGTGATTTGGCCCCTTCGAGTCCAGCCATGACTGATGATGGCGAAAGCCCTGTAGGTGGCTTGGCCCCGCGACTACATAATTGCGGGACTTGTTTCCTTTAAAGCGGACGCCACCTGGTGGCAGCAGCCTCGGTTCCCAGGTATTTCGCGGCCTATACTTGCAGCCACGGACCTCATCTCGTTTATCATAGATAATGGTGCTCGAAACACCCTTTCAGACCCCTGCCAAAAGAAAAGAGCAATGTGCGAACAAGAAGCCCTCGCTAGGAATACGCGTCCCGGTAATCTGCGTTCCATTTTCCCAGTGTCTCTGATTCACTCCAACCCATGCTTTTCTCCATGCTTTCCCTGCGGCCGGGTATCTCCCCGTCCTAACTTTGCCAATAGGGGCAGAGGGCAGATGTACGACGACCCACGGATTCACAAAAGCGGCCATCTCGTGACTCGTTGAGTCGACAAGTCAAAAGAATCAAGTCGAGCCCCCGGGAAATTCAAACGCCTCGGCGGCAACCAGCAGTCCCAAAGGTTGACGAAAGACACCTATCTAGAGAACAAGACACTCGAGACCTTCACTCCCGTTGTCCAGCCCCAAGAGACCGGTCTGCGGTACCTCTACAAGACGATACATCGCCCTGTGCTCGTGCAGCTGGGAAGAAGGACATTTTTCGACGTCGCGGGCTGGTGTCAAAAGCGAGGAAGAAACTCGGTCAAGCACAGCTGGAAATGAAAGGGATGACTGGACTTCCTCAAGAGCTGTCGGAAAAATTGAAAGACGGCGGCGAGTGTGTTGGATGAATTTCAAGGCGATCGAGTTGCTGCATGTTCGTAGAGGAATGGTTTATACAATATTGCGAGTAGTTTCTTTTTTTAATTTTAATGGTCATTGAAATCTCCCGAACAGAGGCAGCCAGGGTAGGAGCGCAAAGAGAGAAAGGATAGCAGAGCGAGGACAGCTGACTAGTCCATTGAAGTGACATCCTTGAAGACTATCTTTAGCATTTAATGCTCAATAGAACAAGCTGTCTGGAGAATCGATATGGCGGCAGGTTTGTGACTTAAGGACCTGTCGATTTATCCATCAGAGATCCCCAATGTACGCCCGTGACAAGCTTGTCGATCTCAACTGGTTGTCTAGTTGATTAATTCAAATGCGATAGGTTCCGTCGTGACTGGGAGGGGAAGACGATGGGTCAAGTAGCTTGATTCCTATCTACTTCCT
This sequence comes from Aspergillus pseudoviridinutans, assembly GCF_018340605.1. Lineage (NCBI taxonomy): Eukaryota > Fungi > Ascomycota > Eurotiomycetes > Eurotiales > Aspergillaceae > Aspergillus > Aspergillus pseudoviridinutans. The sequence continues at coordinate 2,377,756 of NW_025091286.1, read as the reverse complement.
CCTAGAACTGTACAGCTGAGAGTGCTCTCGTGTCATCGCGAATCCAAGAAACCATGGAATGGCCCAGATCTAGGTCATACGCACGCCCAAGCATTCTCATCGGTGTACTTGCCAGGTCCCACATATTGATTCCGCTTGGGATACTTGCAGTGCTTGCGGCGATACTCTATCTTACCATCGCTGGACTTCTTGGAGCCGCGCACATACTCGGGCGCAATACCTTTTTCTACCCACTGCACCATTGCCATCAACACGTTATCTTGCGCGTCATCGCCGGCATATGTAGACGATCCCTGGCCGATGGAAGCAGCACCTGTCCCCGGCGAACAATGGCCCATTCCACTAATGGGGAAGAAGCGATAGAACTGGTCCAGCTGCGAGGGACTCAGCCCCATGGTATCGGCAACGTGCTCGTAGTACGCCTTGGAGCTATCCGAGGTGATGATCGGATCTTCCAAGCCGTGATAGTGCAAGACCTTGCCGCCTGCCTTTTGGAAACCGGAGATATCTCCGTCGAAGGTGGAGATCTGGAAGGGATCTTGCGCATCGGCTGCCGCTGCGTCGGCAAGCGTCCAGGTAGAGTGGTCCCAGTTGCTGTTGTTGTAGACGACGTATTTGTACCAGTCATCTCCGTACTTGAAGCCCTTTCCGCTGTAGTAGATAAAAGACGCGGCGAGTTCAGAGCCGGGCTGCATGCGAGGGTACAGCCATTTGCCGTCCAGGCCATACATCGGGGAGAAAACCTCGTTGACGGTATTGGCCTGCACACCCGTCAGGCAAGAGGTGGTGTTCGCTGCAGTGGAATTGCAAATGAGGGTTTCGAAGATGGGCTGGCAGAGATCGGTGTCTTCGATGATACCGTCGACTGCGCCATCGAGAGCATCGCATTGCCGGATAATCTCATTGTGAATCATGGACCACTGCGCGCTTGTTACAAATGTCTTTGAGTCTGGCGGCCCGGTGATTTTCAGGAATCGAGAACCCCAGCTGCCCAGGTTGACGAAGTTGAAGGCCGGTGCTCCGGCCACCACGCCATCAAAGTCCTCTGGGAATCTCTGGATAGACTTCCATCCTTGCCGGCCGCCTGTCGAACAGCCCAGATAGTATGAAGTCTTGTATCCTTGGGGATAGAATAGTTTGGTCAGCTCTTTACCCACCACTGTCCCTGTGTGCAGGGCTCGGTAGGCAAAGTCCTCGATGACTTCGGGGTTGTTCAGGAAGTATTGACCAGTGTCACCAAAGTGGCCATTATTGGTCCCGATCGTTGCGAACCCGTATTGACTGGCATAAACCATGTCCGCATAACCCACGCCTGACGTCTGGTCAGTAAACGTGACCGAGATGGGAGAGTGTCACGAACAGCCATTCAAACCTCCATTTCCTGTACTCAAAAACCTTCCAGTGTAATTGCTGGGCAGCCAGGCCTCCATGAAGATCTGGCTGTTGCCCGAAGTGGTCACGTTCAGTGCAACCTGACAAAATTCGATCTTGCTGATCGATGAGCTGGAGGMTCCGCCGCAGATAGGCGGGTTATAGGCCATGGAGATGTTGGATCCAATGGGAACATAAGTGGTAGAATGCACATGCACGTTGTCAATGCGGATTTTCTTTTGGAATTGTTGACAACGAGACTCGAAGCTGGTAGAGTTGCCTGCTGCAGCGGCCGAGGCCAGCCCGATCAGATAAAACGACCATTGCACCATGACTGAAGCAAAGACAGAGGCAGAGGTTATAATTGCTCACTGGCAGGATTCTGCGATCAACGAGATTACTTATGCATATTTATAGTCCTTTTTCATCCCTGAACCCCAGCTCCACTTCCCCGCATTAACAAATTATGAGGGTAAATGGATGCATCCACTCCGCACCCTCAATGGTGGGAAATCCGGAGACTAAAGTGAGTCGGCAGATCTTCAGCATCAGCTGTTGCCGTGCCTAGGCTTTCTGTCTCGGGCCAGGATTCGATGCCGTGCCATGCAGCCGATTCGACAGTCGGCGTGTCCTGCGACACGCTAATTAGGCCGATATTTATCCGTAACGTGGATGATTCAAGAGTTTAGCAAGCTTTCATAGTTATCCTAACTCCTTTTTGCCTAATTGCAAGCCAGAGGAATTGTGGTCCTGGCGCAGCACCTATCACTTCAACGGCTGGTTTTACTGCAAGGGTCACTATATTGCGTCTCCTTTTACATTCCAGCTATGCAGTACCTMGGTAGAATATGATAGAAATACAGCTAACTCGATTAGTCAAGGGACAACAACCTATGCCCTCTTATCCTTTTGCGTCTTGTGCACCCACACGTAAACAAATGGATAGATCGTCTCTGGAATAAGAGTCGTAATAACAATCCCAATGCTCCACGGTGTCCAGACATACCCCCAATTCTGAGGGACATTAAGGTATCGCCAGAGGAAGACCCCATAGGCAGTAAAGCAGCCCAAGTACCGCGTGAGCCTGATTATTAGCAGCGACCTTTTGACGTCGTACAGTGTACATACCATATCTCTAAAGAGTGCCCCTTGGTGCTATGATCCTTCCACAACTGATACAGACATATCCACCCAATGGGAAGCTGCAGGATGATTCCAGTCCAATACGCAGTGACCTGCTGCCGCTCATCTGGATATCTCTGATTTAACACCCAGAGAAATGCAATTCCCGCAAGGCAGCCCAGGATCATATTCCGACGGAGGACCCGTCGCTCACCCGGGGTATGAGCCTTCCGAAGTGCAACAATCACAAAGCTCAGATCGAGCTCGAACCAAGCCAGAAAGGCCAGCTTCTCAAAGCGAGTAGATGTGGTTGTAAAGGCGTAGAAGAGCTCATACGCCATTGTCAAGCAGCTCTTATATATCAATTGTTGTACATCAATGCATGGGAGTGGACATACAGAAATCGGATACTTCCCCAGCGAGCACCCGGGTAGGTCTTATCGGCATAGGTTCGTATAATGCAGAATAGGTAGCAGAGTGCATAGAGCACACCGCAGCTGATGATGAGGCCATCCTGGACAAATAGGTAACTCTCGGGTGGGTTCTGTCGTTGGTCGGCGGGTTGGACAATGAGATGCCGAACCTTTTGTGCCAGCTCGAAATTAGACATGGTTGATCTTGGTTGATTCCGAAAATCTATACAGCGAATATGTGCTTTATAAAGACATTGTGGAAATTGACTTGATTTATCTTTGTCTTTGTTTTACGACCGGATGCCCGGAGTCGGGATGACATCAGTTGCCCTCTCGGCGGGTCTTCCGGGTTAGTATGCATCAGATGATGAGGCGATGTCAATATCCGATTCATAAATACTAGACTGGCCATAGGCAGTCAGGTAATGCTAGGCTGACCATAAGAGACTATATACAAGGGAACATTTGTGGCAGCGCCTGCCTTGACCTGTTGATTGTATCATTGCCTCAACACACGCCGCTGTCCGGCTCTTTTGAAGATGAATTAATGGATTGAAGTAAGACAAGTTCTCTGTATCAATATTTCTAGCGCCTATGCCCATGCTCCAACAAGGCTCATGCAAAAAGCGCCCATGAAAACTAGTAGACATGCAAAAACACGTTTCCGGCCCCGGAGAACACGCCAGCTTTCGTCACTGAGAAAGTCCTCCGACATCAATTCGACGAGAGAGGCAAATATGAGAAGACCAGAGGATATTGCATTCATGGTGCCCACCAGGAGCAGTCCTACTTCTGAATCTGGGCTGTAGAGGGTATGTGTTGCAAGGCCTATTGCCTGGCCGATCGGTGTTCTGAGGAGAATCAGTATAATAAGCTATTTGAAAAAAGACAAGGCCAGAGAACTTACGTGCATCCATAAGCCAAGGACATAAGCCATGGCTGGATGGCTTTCTCCGGCCAATCGAGGGCAGCGATGCGAGAACCCAATGCGAGACCCTCGAATGTTTCTATCCGATGTTAGCTGGGTCTAAAACAGGAACTAAGGAAGAAAACATACGATGGAATACGATGGCAATCAACAGGATCACAAACTCGCTGCCTACCGACACGCTGAGGGACATGCCGATGAATACGCTGTGAAAAAGAATCCCCATTTCCAACAGGAAAACCTGCATGACAGCTTTTTTGTGTTTCTGCTCAGGAGTGAGAGCGAGATCATCGCTTCGTTCCACGTCCTCGAAAGGCTGTACTTTGCTTGCTTGGAATGCTCGCATGCCTTCAGGAGCAGAAGCAATCCGCATGATGCGATCGGAATCTTCACCCATGCGGTTGATAGTCCGACTCACGCTAGACTGCCTGCCAATCAATGGGCCAAGGTCACGCAAATGCGATTGACTTTCGACCCTAGTACAGATCGGTCTTTTGACCTCGTCTGGGTAGGACCGAGACACCTTCTGCTCAGAGACTTTGAGCCCACCACGGCACACATGTCGTGCGGGGCTGAAGACCATTTCAACCACAGTAACTAGAAAAATGCCAGCTAGGGCAATGGCTCCTGGCATCGCGKGGTAGTCGGTGGTCCAAAAGTCTGACAAGCAGGGATTATTGAGGGAAGTAAATGCAGTCGGAAGCAGATGAACAAATGCGGTGGCGATGAGGACGCCCGTTCCAAAATGGCTGACAGTAAAGAGGGCTGACGGCGGGATGCGTAGACGAGGGAACCATGTTGCCAATACGGGAAACGCGCAGGCCAAAGTAGAGACGCTCAAGACGATAAAAAGAGCGCCTATGTGGAGAGAGGTGTTATATTCGCTGTTCTTGACGTCTCGTTGGGCGCATGTGGATCGTTTGATGTGTTTTGCTTGTGAGTTGCCTGGGATTCCTGGTCATTATTATCAGGACAGTCTGCAGAGGGGACACTGTCACCTACCTGCTGTATCAGAAACCGAGACGGTAGAGCTGAAGCATCTTCCCAGGCTCTCATGGGAGATGAGCGCAGAGGTCAAGAGAACTGATAGCAGCCACCAGGCCCAGCTCTTGACCTTTTCAAGTGACAATCGATCAAGATGGCAAATACGATGGTTTTGACTAGAGATATTGTTGTTTTGAAAGTACTTGGGGCGTCCTTTTAGGAGTCAACAAAGATGCATGATCTAGTCAGTCATTGGAAACATACCTGACGGTGTCAGTGACGCCCCAAGAGACTTCAACTGATCCCCGATTGGAGTATCTCGGCGTTCAGGCATAGTCTGGGTGTCGTCCCAGCTGGTCAACGAGACGGCAGCCGGCCCAGAGCCCGACCTGCACACGCGGGCATTAGTGATGCCGTTCAAGTCTTGGCGGGTGGTCAAATCCGGCGCCAGAGAAGGGGGATTCTGATTCCATTCGCAGTGTAGAAGAGTGTCGTCTGTGCGGGAGGGACAGTTCATGTTGGTAACCCGTTTAAGACTTCTTCACAGTCGAGTACCAATGGATAGCGGTAGAATTGAATGAGAAGCACGAGAATCCTGACAGGCAGCAGAGTGAAGAACAGCCATCTTAATACGTAATATAATCGGAAGGGATTCTTTCTTGGCTCCATCACGAAACCGCTTGGCATCGGGAATCGCATTGGCCTTCAGATCAGACGGGAAAGACCCTATATCAATTACTGCGTGCCGAACTCCCTCGACTGTTATCCAAGCCAGGGTGCCCTTCGCAGTTTCATCCAGTTGGAGATGATAGATCTCGGTTATGGCTGGCCCAATGTGTTGTTGTGCACCCATTTGCTCTTCTTCTGCTCCAAACCCGAGGTTCTTGGCGTCCCACTCCGGCTTCTTCCCTAACAGGCGCTGATTTACACCGGACTTTCCCCACAGTTCCCCTCGTGTTGTTGTGCGCGTGATGATGCTGCCTGACATTTAAATACTGACTGTTCGTTTCTCTGTGGGATGGGAGCATTTTACCTTAGAATAGGTCACTGCTTATCGCCCACTGCATCTTCCTAGTCAACAATTGTAAGTTTAATAAATCATTTAAATAGGTCTCGAATCAGCTGACGGTGATTAGCAACAAAGGCTGCTTGGTGCATGCGTTATTCATTCAGTCATAATCGGAATCCTATTCCATCGTTAACCCATTCGATAGTCGACTCGCACTTTGAGTGTTGAACTCGCAATTAATCCAAATCACCCATAAGGCTATGAAAGAAAATGGCTGTTATCGAGCATCTGGAATGATTCTCCAATAACATCTGGCATTCCAGACACCCCACTTTCCGGACTGCATTCATGCCCTTGTGATGTCAATACCTGCCAAGCTTCACAACGATATCTGAACCAAGATGCAGTATCACGGACAGTGCCTCGTTGACACAGCAGCCACCGGGAAACTGCTTTACGCCAATGTTAGCCTGAGTTTCTGGGCCGGAGTCGATTCCCAGACCGGAGAGATCATTGACCGCCATCATCCACTCCACGGACAATCCGTCAACGGTCGCATATTGGCCATTCCGTCCAGCAGAGGATCATGTACGGGCAGTATTGTGATGATAGAGCTCTTGTTGAATAAATGTGCCCCCGCCGGACTCATCTTCCAAGAGCCAGAGCAGATCATCACACTAGGGGTCATCGTGGCCAAGACACTCCTCGACCTGTCCATTCCGGTACTTGTCCTCAAACCAGAGGAATTCCAATCGCTAAAAGAACATACATACGCTACAATTACAGGGCCAACCCTCCAGACCGGAGAGCACCCTCTCCCACCACCCATCTACGAAGCACCTTCATCGCCCCCATCAAAGACCCTGCACCTGTCCGAAACTGACCAAGCAATCCTCCATGGCGCCCGAGGAGCAGCCGCCCAAAAAGCGATGGAGGTCCTCCTGAGCTTCGCCCAGATTCAAGGCGCAACGAGGCTCATCGACATCTCCCGCGCCCACATCGACGCCTGCATTTACACCGGCCCCGCCAGTCTGCGGATCCCGCAGACCTTCCTGTCTCTGGGCGCTCGCGTCGCCATTCCGACCACGCTCAATGCCATCTCCATTGACCGACGCCGCTGGAGGGAAATCGGCATCAAAGAAGAACTGGCAATTCCCGCCGACCAGCTGGCGGAAACCTATCTGGCCATGGGCGCGCGACCTGTCTTTACCTGTGCACCGTACCTGCTGGAGTCTGCCCCCACGGCAGGACAGGATATCGGCTGGGCCGAGTCCAACGCGGTGGTATTTGCGAATAGTGTGCTTGGGGCGCGGACGCAAAAGTATCCCGATCTGATCGATGTGTGTATTGCGTTGACGGGGAGGGCTCCTTTGGCAGGCGGCCATGCGGATGAAGGCCGGACGCCGTCGGTGGTGGTTGAAGTCGCGGGTTTGCCGAATATGGATGACGCGGTATGGCCGCTGTTAGGATACCAAATTGGTCAGCTGGCTGGGGGAGATATACCCTTGATTGTCGGGTTGGAGCACACAAAGCCTCGTATTGCGGACCTTAAAGCTTTTGGAGCTGCTTTTGCGACCACGGCATCCGCCTCAATGTTCCATATACAAGGTGTGACTCCAGAAGCGACCAAGTTCGAAGGGATAGAGCAATCAGCGAAGCGGCAGGTCGTGCACGAATCCGACCTCGTGCGGACGTGGGAAGAACTGAGCACCGCTAAGGACTCGTCAGTTGGGCTGGTGTCTTTGGGGAATCCTCACTTCTCGCTAGAAGAATTTGAATCGCTCTCCCGCCTGTGCGCCGACCGCAAGAAGGAACCCTCGGTGCAGATGATGATAACAACCGGTCGAGAGACCTACGAGCTCGCGGCTAGCAACGGTTATATTCAAACACTGGAAGCATTTGGTGCAACCGTCATTACTGATACCTGCTGGTGCATGATCCGAGAGCCGGTAATACCTCCAGAGACAATCAATCTTATGACGAATTCAGCCAAGTATGCGCATTATGCTCCAGGAATGGTGCAGCGAGGGGTGCATTTTGGAAGCCTAGCGCAGTGTGTGGTGGCCAGCTGCACGGGCTATTTTGGTGGAGGGCCATCATGGAAGCAAGACTGTACAGCATGACCTGTGATATACATCAAGAAGGGGATCCCGTGCCTCGCTACACTGCGTTCCACGGATCACGAATCGGGTACCTGTGAAATGCAGCCCCCGTGGAGGATGAGTTTGTATACTTGATGACGGAAGAATTACCACCACACAGACCTAACGGCCCTTTGCACTACTACAAATTTTCGAAATGTGAATCGGATATGCACATGCATCACCTAAGTCAACAGAATCATCAGACAAGTCCACTCAAGTCCATATTTATTCAATCGTTTACACACTCGTTTCTACCTTCGATATGCGCCACAGATCAGTTCTGGTAGCCATCACGGCTACCTTGTTCGCATGCCACATCACGGCAAAGAACGTCCCCTCGGCTCTCAAAGCCTTCTACAACAAGGCCGGAAGTGGCGGCGACTGCACCGGTGCCGACGCTCTCCGAACGGGCTTCTACAACACCGAATGGAGCGGCGGTCAGACAACCTACTGCACCAAATACCTCCCCACAGGCAAGGGCTTCTACCTCAAGGGTCCCGGGTCCGACCTGGCAAACATGGACATCGACTGCGATGGGGAGCAGGGCAGCGGCGACGTACGCTGCAAGTCGTCAAGGGACACACAAGGCCAGACACGGTGGGGTCTGAGACACCTCGAGAAGTACGGGGTCAGGGATCTCAACGCGAATATACACCCGTATGTGGTTCTGGGGAACGAGGGCAGCTACAGTCCGACGTTTGACCTGCGCACAGTTGGCGTCGAGCCTCTGAGCATTGTGGCTGTCGTGTGCGGCGACGAGCTCGTCTACGGGGTTTGGGGCGACACCAACGGGGACGACAACGAGCATCCCATGGTTGGAGAAGCCAGTCTGGCGTTGGCGACCGCGTGCTATGGCCCGAGTATCAGCGGTAACCGCGGCCATGATGAGTCGGATGTACTATACATTGCGTTTGCGGGCAAGGAGGCTGTGCCTGCCGGCGCCAGGTGGGACGCAGACAGCTACGAGGCGTTCGAGGAGAGCATCACTGCGCAGGGGGATAAGTTGGTCGCGAAATTGTTTGGCGACAAGTCAACAACGGCCAGCGCCTCTGATCCTCAACACACGACTTCATCGAGCAACGGCGACAGCGACAGCGATAACGACGAGGAAGATTCAAAACGTAATCGCAAGTCCAGTGGCCGGCGAACCAATATACCACGACTTTGCCAAATCATTTTGATTGTCTGTATCGCCCTCGCCTAATTCGTTCAATCATAAATTTAGAAATCCGCCGCGACATGTGCTGTTTTGGCTTTGCTGGAATTGAACACACTGAGGGGTATTTTGTAATCACTGGCAATCTTATCGCAAATTTGACTTTCGACATGTCAGTCATGTTAGCCATGGATGAGATGATTGGCTTGCCTGCCGTTTTTGTTCATTAATCAATGATGTGTTCACTAATCAATGATGTATTCGACATTTGTCTGTCTCCACTCCACATACATTCCCCGCGACTTTCCGGGCTCGCCGCAGCCAAGATAACGGCGAGCATGTCTATGATATAACACAGTACAGCAATATTTAAATACACTGAGATTCTACCAGGGTCCTCATGTATATCCTTTCCATCAAAAAAAATATCCGTATATAAACGACCAAAATGGGCATCGATTTTACCGTGTACAAAGGCTCCTCCGACGGCTCCATCAAGAAAGCGACCACCCACCGCGATGACCTCCAAGGCGACTCTGTCCTCGTGCGCGTCACCCACTCCGGTGTCTGCTTTACGGATGTGCACTACATGAAGGCCGACATGGCGCTCGGCCACGAAGGCGCAGGAGTGGTGGAGGCAACCGGCCCGGACGCCAAGAACCTGAAGAAAGGCGACCGGGTCGGCTGGGGCTACGAGCACGACTGCTGCGGGCATTGCAAGCAGTGTCTGACGGGCTGGGAGACCTTCTGCCCCGAGAGCAAAATGTACGGATTTGCCGATCTCGACCAGGGGTCGTTTGCGACGCACGCTGTCTGGCGTGAGGCCTTCCTCTTCAAGATCCCCGATGCGCTCAGCAACCAGGACGCGGCGCCGCTGATGTGCGGCGGCGCGACGGTGTGGAACGCCATGATGGTCAACAACGTGAAGCCCACGTCGCGGGTGGGAATCGTGGGGATCGGCGGACTGGGCCATTTGGCCATCCAGTTCGCGGCCAAGTTGGGCTGCGAGGTGGTTGTGTTCTCCGGCACCGACAGCAAGAAGGACGAGGCGATGAAGCTGGGCGCGTCGGAGTTTCATGCGACCAAGGGCGCCAAGGAGCTCAAGGTCAGCAAGCCGCTGGACCACCTGCTCATCACAATGAGCACTCAGCCCGATTGGAAACTGTACCTGAATATTCTGGCGCCGGGCGCGGTCATCTCCCCTCTGACGGTGGACAATGAGGATCTGAAAGTCCCATACATGCCTCTGGTAACCAATGGGATCCGTATTCAGGGCAGTATAGTTGCGGCTCGCCAGTTGCATCGGGACATGCTCGAGTTCGCGGCGCACCACGGCATCAAGCCCATCATCATGACGTACCCGATGAGCGTGGAGGGAATCCAGGATTGTCTGAAGACGCTGGAAGATGGCAAGATGAGATATCGTGGAGTTTTGGTTGCCGATAAGCAGTAATATAGCAATATCTTTTATGACAATGAATATAGTTGGCAATCTATTTGGATTCCATTTGAAGAATTTGTTTATTGGGAACAACTCGGGACGAAAGCCCAGTCCGTGGAGTATTTACTCTATATGGGTTAATTATGAGCACATAATCACCAAGGGCGCTCCCCAGTAGTCGGTTATCCGATAAGGTCGAAGATCGAGCCCGGCACGGTCACTTTCTTTTTTCCCTTTTGCTTTTCCGACCTATCGCAGTTTAGGATTTCTTGTCTGCTTTTTATTATTATTTGTTAGCTTATTGGCGTATGGTTTGGATTAAGATAATTGTAGAGCTCCAAGAAGGGAACCGAGGCTGCGATGCTCAGTGCAGATTTTGACAGCATATTTCGCGGAATAGGGAGGCAGTTGCCCATTCGATCTTTTCTTCATCCTTCGTCAAGTACATTGGTTTGATATCCTTGAGATTCCCCAGAATCCTCCTGTCTCAGAAGGCCTACAGCTCTCTGCGCTGTTGTTCATTATGAGGTTTCTGAATCCTGAATCTAGTTTAGCGGGTACTCAATCTGTCTGCCTATCAATGGCGTCATAATATTGACGATGTCACGGTGAGAGGCCAGAACTAGGCCGTCAATGCACATCCTTATGGAAGATGAACAGCTTAAGCGGCAAAGACAGACCAATAGAGACGAGACGTTACGCACGCACTGCGAAATAGCGCCGGAGGATTGGGCCCGCTTTAGATCCCGCTGGAGTCGACGGATGCGGTCGCTTCTGCTATTGGCCTCCGGACGGCGCCACTTCAACGTTATTGCTGAGTGGCACGCGTCCTGCGGGGCCATAGGACAATCCGACCTGCCTGGTTCCTGTCCTTAAAAGCGCCGCGAGAGCAGCCAACTCTGCTGTCGTGTGGCTGTGTGTGGATTTGATAGCCATATCTCCTACTGACAGCATTGCGCTGATGCCGCTTTTTCAGCCTTGGACCCGTCCTCCACCGCGACGGATTTACTTCATCGCCCCTGTCATCGGGCTTTTCCTGGTTTACTTTCTCTTCTTCTTTGAAACGACAGCTTTCACTCCGAAAATCGTTGTCCCGTCGATCACATCGCAGCAAGACGAAAACGCATGTCCGCCACTCCCAGGCATTGAGGATGTCCTGGTTATCCTGAAAACAGGCGTCACAGAAGCACTGGAGAAAGTGCCAGTTCACTTTCAAACCACCCTTCGATGCATTCCCAATTACGTGCTATTCTCGGATTTTGAAGAGGAAATCAACGGGACCCACGTGCACGATGTACTTCGCAGCGTCAACGAGACCATCAAACGCACCAACCCGGACTTTGATCTCTACAACCGTATACAGGAACACGGGCGCAGCGGACTCGCGCCGGCCGACCTCAGCCGCGTTCCCAACACCGCATTCGGAATGCCCGACAACCCCGGCTGGAAGCTGGATAAATGGAAGTTCCTCCCCATGATCGACGAAACACTTCGGGTCCGCGACGATGCCAAATGGTACGTCTTCATGGAGGCCGACACATACTATATCTGGGCGAATCTCCTGCAGTGGCTGGCGAAACTCAATCCGAACAAACCCTACTACCTGGGTAATCCGACGCAGATTGGCCCTGTTATCTTCGCTCATGGCGGGTCGGGGATTATACTGTCGCGCGAAGCCATGCGTCGAGCGTCGGAACTACGAGCTCAAGACCTTGATGGATGGGACCGATATACCGAGGAGCAGTGGGCTGGTGACTGCGTGCTGGGAAAGCTACTCCATGACGCTGGAGCACCCTTGTTGTGGTCGTGGCCCTTGCTGCAGTCAAGTACCCCCGCAGAGTTTGATCACTTTTCTGAGTCTTATTTGAAAAAGCCGTGGTGTTACCCTCCGGTTGCGTATCACCATGTGACGGCGGAGGATATCCAAGAGCTAGCAGAGTTTGAACAGAGGTTCTTTCGTAACGTAAGTTTTCCATTGAAAGTTTTGCGGAAGTTACTAACGGGAGAAGAATTCTGTCATATTGCACAGCGACGTGTTTCGTCATCTCATCCAGCCACAGTTCAAGCCTTTACAACCCGACTGGGATAACCTCTCCGAAGAGGAGCAAGTCATTGGTGAGGCGAGCTGTAGGGAGTTGTGCGAGAGCAAACATGAATGTCTCCAGTATTCTTATGAGTCTGGGAAGTGTCGCACTTCGAAAATGGCTAAACGGGGAGTCCAGAAGACTGGAGTTTCCTCTGGGTGGATAACCGAACGGATTGACGCCGTTGTAAAAGAGATGGGCACTTGCGCGACACCGCAGTGGATTCTCCGCTAGCTCGATGAGGCTAACTTGTACATAGTCGATTCTTATCAGGCTGGCCCTGATCATTCTATCATGTTCTTACTACTCTTCTGCATTCTACGAGACATACGAAACAAGGGGCAATTCTGAAGCCATAAATTCATTCGCTTGCTTAAGAGGCAACTAGTGTTTCAAAGCTTTCATAATGACCGATATCTGCTGGCTTTGATACAACCATCCGGACTTGTCGCAGCAGTCCTAGCCATGTCCATTAGAAATGTCATCTCCGGTGCGTAGATGGCATTCCTAAGATAGAGTCGGAGGGCGAATATCTGTGCTTATAGCCAAAGGAGCTAGTATACTTGTTTATACAGTCTTCTTGAGCCGGAGTGGACAATTACCTGGCACCAGTAATGGGCTACGACCTAGGCAAGGGGTGGAAAAATGTTCGGTTGATCAATTGATTGATTCCAATTCCCAGTTAAAAGAAACATGCCAGACTCCCGCCAATATTCAAATGGGTATAGCCGCCCTCCTTCCTTAACTCCCATACACAGTCCTTCAACGGCAGGCACCAGTAAAAAACCCTTTGCTTGTAAAACCTCTGGAGTTATGGATTCCTCTCGAGAGGAAACCAAGCAAAAGGAAAAAGGTATGCCTGCCTGTTCGGTTCGATTTCAGTGGTCGATTCGATGTCATTGTGATAGGTCGTTGCTGTTGAAAATAATTGCGCAGTCTGTCGTACGAATCGTGGCCAATTTAAGTTCATGGGGTAACCGATTTCTCGAGACGAATATTTGCGCGATTTGGGTATAAACAAGTCATGCGTTGTCGTCTCGATCGATATTCTGACCTCAGTAGAGGCGAGAAGGGGAGGTCGAGGGCTTGAACCGGGTACCAGGAATGGGTATGATTCTTCGGTCCATAATGTCGCGGAAGAACCGGCGGAAGTAAGAGTACACCTCGTTTGTCTTTGTACCGCTATCGGATCGCAGGACCGTTCGATGGAATGAGATCTATTGAATGTTGGCGTGCTATTGAGGCTGATGCTCGGGAATCGGGTGTCGTACCATGCCGTTGTCGTCGATCTCGAGGAAGTAGAATTCTTTTCCGTTGGTCGCAACGCCGTAGACCGAAGTGATCCGTTTGTTTTCACTCTTTCGAGCGTTATGGCAGAGTGCTATAATGTGTCAGCCACTTTTCCACCAGATAGTTGCGTATAGAACTTACCCATGAATGAGACGCACTGCCAGAGGATGGTCGCCGGCCACGGATTGACGCAGATGACAACGCCGATACCATTGCCAGGCTCCGCGGCGTTGTTCACAACGAAATCAAGCTCTCCTTCAATTGGGAATCTGACGCCCAGAGCCTCAACTTCTTGTTCAAAACCTCTACACCGAGGAATGGAAAGGACCGCTGAAGAGAGTCTAGCGCGACTCTGTTTGCGATAGTCGAGCTCCTCCACGTAACAGTGATTTAGGATTGCTCTGATTCGTTTGCAGGAGGTTTCGTGGTCGAGGTACTGCGGGTCGTTCTTGTCTAATATAGCTAAATTGCGTACTGAGGCTAGTCGGCCTCCGAGTTTTGCTGATAATAATGAAGGCGTGCGTGCTTGTGCTTACCGAGGCTGATGGGGATGGGGACCTTTTCCCGTTGCTCTAGGGTCCACACTCCACGTGGATTTGGGTGACGAGACAGGCCGAACAATGGGTAGAGCGTATGGGAGAGAAACCCTTCCGTGATTTCATCCGGAGTTGGATCCCTCTGTCGTAGAGCAGGCGAAGGAGGCAAGGGCCCTTTTCGCCCGACAAAGGGCCAGTCGGTGTCCTCTTCGTTCTCTGAAGACGGTGTTTCTGTAGGCGAGATCAATGACCACGCCTGTGAGGGAGATGTTGCTGCTGATGGTGTTGCTGCTAGCGAGGTCGTTGTTGACCATGCTTTTGAGAGTATCACTGTGTTGGCGAGGTCTGTGAGGGTCATGTTCATTGTGGTGAGTTTGTCAATGACTATGTTTTTGACGTCAATGTCGCTGTCGGCTAGATTGTTGATGACGGTCTCTTCGATGGCCATGTCCATGTTGGCGAGGTCGCTGGCGATCTTATTTCTGAGCGCCATGTTGCTGTTGAGAAGGTCTTTGATCACCATGTCTTCGAGGGTCGTGTCGTTGATCGAAATGTGTCTGATCGTCATGTTGTTTGTCAGCTCGATGTTGTCGATGTTGTCGATGTTGTCGGATGGATGCATCGAGCCAGAATGCAAAGCTGGAAGACGGGGTTCTTATAGTACTGGCTGTTGACTCTACGTACGTGCTCATTTCGCCTCGTAACCACGGTAGAACATGTCTTTTGCTGGTTGAAGATCTAAAATAAGATACTCGCAGAGTTTTCCAGCACTAACCACGAAACCATTTAGTTGAGAATGATGCAAGTATGATCGTATATGCTCGTGGGAATGTTGTTCGAGAGAAGGATTGGAGACAGAGGTTTCGTCTTCATTTCGATGAGAGTGAAAATGCCTGTCTGATACCCTTCCTCATTTCAGCCTACCAGGCAGGTTTAGCATACTGTTGCTCAAGCAGCGCTGATTTACACTATTTTTGTCCTAAAGCGAAATATGCTCATAAGACTAGAAAATTTTTTTCTTGTGTAAGAACACGTCTTGATGAAATCATACCCTCATTCCACTGGTCTAGACAGCAGTAGACTGCAGTACCTTCCAGTCTGTCGTAACAAGAAAAACTGAGACGAGGGCCAGAGATATAGGGAGTTATGATATCAGATGCTGCTATGTTGGAAACTGCCAAACATTGGCTCAATTCTCCGCAATTTACGATTAGAGTTATCAACTTATCTCCGTTCTCCCCGCATATACATAGATTGTCCAACCTTATCCTACCAAGCACCACAAGCCTCTTGCAACACCCCCATAGCCTGCAGCTTGGAGGGTATCTAGCTTAATACACTGTTTTCTCCTCATCGCCCTGGCCAGCAGCTGCGAGACATTCCGCATGATTGCAGACGGCCGCTAGTACCTCGGCGGCCACTCTCTGGCACTCGGAGCCACGGACGTTGCAAACCCATTGCTAGATCTCGGACCACGCTCAGCTTGCCGCTTGGGAAGGTTAATGTTCGCTTGAAACCTCGTGGCGCAAGCCAAGTCGCCCTAGTGGAGAGCTCTAAGTTTAAATCATCGCAGTGTTTAGGAGATTCAACAAAAGGTAGGAGGCGAAAAAGAAGCTATATTCTTCTCAGAAACAGGGCCACGTAACCTCTGAGGGCCGCGTCAGCGTCATCAAATCTGTAAAGAGCCCCCAGTATGGATAATTCCAACCTGCAGTATCGACAAAATGGCTCATACTATTCCGTACCATTCTCGTCCCTACAGAGTGGAGCACGTTGGTTAATAACTATTGTGAATCCGGCACCATCCGCTGATCTACAGAGAGCGCTAGAACCTCAAGCAGTGGCGCTACGTACACTCCTAAAGTACGATGCATCAGGCAATATCCAATTCAAAAATCATGATAGAAACCAGTCCCCGTTTGGAGAGATTGGAGAGATCACTCTAACTAGCCAAATCCAAGATATAAGAATGAGGGTTTCTTCCATGTGTATGAACCAAATAGCCTTCGAACGGACCAGCCCCGATTCAGTATGTTTAGTTATCGATCGATGATAGAATTACATGATCATGTCTACTGTATAGCTTCTACGGCGTTATTGTCCGACCTGGGGTTGAACCGTTGAACACAAACACCCGGGTGAAAGCTTGTTGCTGATCATTGTTACCATAGGCTTACCGATCAGAGTCATGACATCAGTTATTTCTAACGAAAACGAGGAGGCTCCCTACCCCTTCCTCCTAACGCATATATCGCTGTTGGTACTTTATGATAATAACCTTGCGAATTTCCTCTCCGTGAAGGAATCGTCTGTATTATTCAACCTTCCTGATGGATCGTGAAGATATCTCCCACTGGTTTTCAAACCAGGAATCAACTCAACCACCTCTTATCGGGGCTTTTAGCCAGTACCTATCTGTTCAAGACGCAGTCCAAATCTTTAAGCAGTTCCATTCCAATAATTGGATTCCCAATGGTCAAGTTCTCTGGAGCGGCCTCCATCGCAGAAAGGCCCAAGAATGGGCTGACAAGCACCATCTGCAGACTCTAACCACGGCTATGGGCCTGCTAATGGATGAAAACCATCCGGACTGCCCAAAATGGAAGAAGACATCTCAACAATGGAGCAAATACATCCATGGCGCTTCCGCAATCTTTGCTTGGCATATAGCTCAGGGTGAAAAAGTCACGGTGCTTTCCCCTCCTCCACCAGAACGGTTCCACCCCTCGGGCCTCTCAAGCTACCAAGTGATAGAAGAACCCATCATTAAAGGTTTGATCTGTGAAAGCGCTGTGCACCAAATCATGATGGCCCATCCAATGGTGACCGAAAGCGAAGATTTCCTATACAAGGCGTGGCCTGAAGACCAAAGCTTCCTTTGGCTTGCAAGATTCGGATCAAGAGATACCAAAAGAAATTGGAGAGATACAGGGCACGGTGCAGATAAGTTACGACTGAAGCAGCTAGTGGTTGCTTACTCGGAACAACGCGCCGTTTCTATTAAGCATGTCAACCACCAAGAAAAGAAAAAGGTTCGGCGAGAGACCTATTCTATCACGCTCGTAAAATCAATACTCATCATATTACCTAGATGACTTTCACCGAATTAGCTTTCATCGGCTTACTCTCGCTCGTCGTTTTAATCTTGCTATCCAAATTCACGATACTACTTTTGGCGGTTCTGTTATACACACTCATCGACAAAATCTTCTGTAGACAAGAAATCGACCAATATTCTCAGTCGCAGGAGATGGAGAAGTATAAAGGGAGACTGGATACGAGACAAGAGGATAATAAAACAGCCCACTCGAACAACGTTTCAGGTCAAATTCCCAAAGCCAACACAGATACGCAAATTAAGGCTATCAAGAAGTGCAAAGAAGCAGTAAAAGCGTGGGTAAAGGCGCAAAAGGCAACCGCAAGAAAGCTCAAAGCTGAAAGGAAGGCTCAGGTGAAGGCACAAGAGAAGGTTAGACAGAAGCACAAGGAAGAGCAGAAAGCACAAGCAAAGGCGCAAGAGCTCATAGCTGAAAGGGAAAGGATAGCCAACGCAAAGAAGAAAGAGGTAGCCGCACGAAAGCTCAAGCAGGAACGGAAAGAACAAGCAAAGGTGCAAAAGGCGGCTGCTGAAAAGCTCAAGGCACAAAGGAAAGCCCAAGAGAAGCAGAACAAGGCCAGAAAATCAGTAAAGACAGCAAAGAAAGCGAAGGCGAAGATATAAGAGTGGGTAGAAAGAAGCTCAATGAAGATCGGGAAACATGAGCAGCACCGGATCCAATCAAACAGCTAGAGCTTATCCGCAGTGAAGCACGATGCAACCAAAAGAACTCATTATCATAGACAGGTGCCATTCAAATACTCCAATACCACTTCATTCTAGCCTCTGGAAGTAGCTAAACAAAGCTTTCTTACGCATATACTGAACATATCTTCTCTGCCATGCTGCCGCAAATGAGCCCTCAATTGGGCCAATGCAGTGGTTTCAAAATCAGTTACGTCTTACAGATGTTCCTCTCGCCTTTTTTTTTTTTTTTTTGCTGCCTATGCAATTTTTCCCCGGCTGGATCACTATACTTGGAGATTTAGTCAACAACTCCAGATACAAAAGATGCCTCTTGATGTTCCAAAGTCTGCGTTCATTTTTGATCACTAAGAAGAGAATTGGCTATACTCTCTACCGGCCAACCCGTTTTTTGCCCCCAAATCCTCATCTCATCTACAATTTCGCTTAGTTTCCGGGCATCTTTTAGCCACGGCCCACCTATTATTATAAGCATAGCCATCATCAAGAAAGGAATGTAGAAGTCTTACAGAAAGATATAGGCCCAAAGGAATTAACCCAAACAGGCGCAGACCCACTCGACAGCGCCAAAGCGCATACAATTGTGGCGTGATGTACTAGTTTGCTTTCCAGGCTGTGGATCCTTTCGATGTGCTGCAGAGTGTTGATCAATGAAGGACAAGGCTCCGCAAGCCATAGGATGATCATCGCTGTGTGATAGTATTGTAGACCGGCAGCTGCTACTATCAGTAAATCAAGGAGGTTACGAATATAGGAGGGAACCGTACCGTGCCACCCCGACGTCGTCCACATACTCGGAAAGCTGCTATTGGGGAGCAGATGTGGTGTAAGGATGGGGTCAAATGATGAAGAGAGCGATGTCCTCCAGCCCTCAAGCTGCTCTCTCAGACTGTTCCACTCGGATTGGTCCAGGGGAACAGCATCACGTAGAAGACACCTGTTTATGACTCTTCCTAGGAGGTAAGTGATACGATTGGAGAGATCGTCATCACATTCAGTCCTCGTAGGCAGAGGCTCATCCGGGAGCTGAATCATGAGGCTGCGTTTTTCTATGAGTGCGACCGTGATATCCTCTCTCAGGTAATTCCAGAAACCGGCACTCAACAATCCGGACTCTATCTCGATCGGATGGCTCGCCAGCAACGAATAGGACCCTTGAAGGTGATTCTGGCAGGTGACATTTTCTAAAATTGATCAGAGATCAGAGCATCAGCTGGTAGATATGCACCCTAGGGCAGTGATCATACTTACGCGAGATGATTTCGAACGACCGAAGAAGACATATCGCAGCCAACGTCTCGCCTGTTCGAAACTCATCGGGATGCTTCATGAGAGCCAAGAGTCTTCTCACGCTCTCGAGATGATATGCATCGGCGAGATCTTTGAAGGGAGTTGAACCAGATGATGAGCTCTGGCTGGCTGCCGCAAAGGCCAGTATTGCACTAAGGAGTAAGGCATTCTTTCTTGCGAGGATAGGAACTATGTCCGTGAAATGACGTCTTCGATCATTCAGATCGTACCAACCAGCTAGATTATCGATATAAGATCGAAATACGTGAGCTACTCGTGGATCCTCTAATGCTTTCATAGGGTCACTGGTGGAGACATATTCGTCGCTTTGAGATATCTGGACATCTAAACTTGCTTGAACAAAAAAGTCTAGCGATGTTGCAGACTGGCCGTGCTGGTTTGAGGATGCTATTGATCGGGAAGACCGGCGGACGCCGTCGCTCCATGAACAGGGTCGTGAGCTTCGTTGACAACGTTGGCAACTGGGACGATTTCCATCACCTGAAACGAAAAGTACAAGTTAGCTTTGACGAGCCAGAGGAAGAGAAAAGGGGCTTACACTTGATCTTTCGCAAGCGACACGGTTGGCTACAGGGGCAGTCAGCTCTCAGCTTGACAACTGACAACTTGGAGTCTAGCTATCACGAACCAGCCTGACAAGACGACGTTAGTAGGTCTGTGCAGAAGGGAGCTTAATGGAGGGACGAACGATCTGTGCGAAACGGACGTGGCATGGGTGGGTTGAGTTTCAATAATGCTTCAAGCTCGCATTATTGATAGACGAGGCTTCGCAATTGGAATGCGGGAGTTGAGAGGTTCTTGCTCGGTACATAATGATCTCGATAAAATCCGATTACCCATCCAAATTCTTCCTCCTAGGAGCGAATCGGCAATAATCCCCAGGGGATGTACTCCCTATGAGTGGCTGATTACCCCACATGGATCCCCGCATTAACAGGAAATGCGAAATGCGAATTGCGAAAGACGAGGAGAATCAATGACAACTAATTGGGTAGCGTTTAAGGTATAAATATGGCGGCCATTGACAAAGTCCAAGTACATTACGATGGTCACTCATACCATTAACTATATAGCTAGCGATGCAAAGACTTGCACCTCCATTAACTCGTTGGTCTCGCTGCGCCTGCCCACTAACTGACCTTCGCCTTCGGGTACAGCAACGAATGGCTTCCAGCTATCCCACCAGCATTCGTCCTTCCGCCACAGAGATCAAGAACGGCCAACTCACGCCTCAGAATCTGGAGACTACCATTCACAGTCTGTACCATGATGGTCTTGTTGTGGTCGAAAATGCAGTGCCGCATGCCGCGCTCGATCGGCTGAACGAGAAGATGGTGCGGGATGCATATGCCCTGCAGAGCAGAAAGGAAAATAGTCCATATAATTATAACCGGGGCAATATACAGCAGGATCCTCCGCCTGTGAAGGACTACTTCGATCCTGGCATTTTTCTGAGTGAGTGCCGTGCCCAAACGACAAGGTCGTGCTAACAGTCTCTTCCCCAGACCCAATTGCTACCCAGATAACAAATACAGCCCTAGGCCCTCGTCCAAAATGGACATTTTGCTCGGGAAATACAGCCATGCGTCCGACAGCAGACTGTCCCCCAACATCGCAGCCGGTCCATTCAGATGCAGACTTCGACCACCCAACACACCCCTTTGCCTATGTGGTCAATATCCCCTTGATCGAGATGACCCCGGAGAACGGCTCCACGGAGATCTGGCTCGGAACCCACATCGACTCTGGCCTGCATGTTCAAGAAGGACAGCATGGTGAACGAGCAAGCGGACGCATCAAACTTGACGAACTGGAAAAGCGACGAGCAATCCGGCCGCCGTGTCAGCCTGTCGTTCCAAAGGGCGCCATAGTACTTCGGGATCTTCGACTCTGGCATGCTGGAGTCGGTAATCAGGCCGATCAGGTCCGCGTTATGCTGGCAATGAGTAGGTTCCCTAGTGTCATTGGAGCACGGTCAAAGCTAATTAACAGTTCACTTTGCTCCCTGGTACCGGAATCCGATGCGACTGGAATTCTCCGAGAGCGTACGGCCGATTATAGAGAAGGAGGACTATCTCGAGGTGCCGGTTGACTGGGTGACTGAAGACGAAGCAATGTCGCGTTACCTGAACCGTGCTTTTGGCAACGCATATGACTTTAGCCAACTGCCTTAACGATGGAATATAACACAGGGTGTTGTTTCTCTTTCGGAAAACCTGGAAATGATTGCCGTGGATGTGCGTCAATTTGGGTTATGTGTACATATCATGAACAGGCTTGGTAGTATGAGGATTTTGGAGCTTCAACAGTTCGGCGATGTGCTCTTCGTTGTGGCTGCGGTCGCAATGGTTGGCTGTCCAGCTCTGGTCGATATGATTGACCCTCCAGCTCCTGTGGCCAACCAAAACCCTTGGGCTGAATAATATAGGAGCAGTGAATCTCATTTGGAGGGATGGCGCGTTTATTGAGTCTTGTTGATCGCGCTCGATGGGACCGCATGAACCAGATAACGAAGGCAAGAATAGCTAATGAAACAACTCCTCCAGCAACTGCTACTGTGTTTGTGCAAGCTGCTGTTGGAGACGGTGAAGACGCTGTTGAAATAGTAGACGCGGTCGTTTCAGTAGTTGTGGTCACTATTGAAGTGGACAATAATGCTGAGAGCGATGTAGTTGTGGTGGTAGATGAGGATGTTGACGGTGCTATTGAAGACGATATCGTCGGCGAAGAAGAAGCGACTAAGTGGTCTCTTAGTACCAGTAATCACAATTCTCCCATGATAAACTCACTTGATCCCGACACTATAATTGACAAAGCAGTCTGTCCCTGCGGCAAGACCTCATCCAGCGGTGCGCAACCCACAAATCGTTCGAGTTGACCTCGAACCCCTTCGTGTCCTGATCGCAGCAGAAAAAGTCTACCGCAAAATACAAATCCAAGGTACTATTTGCACAACGCTTTTCCTTGGGGCCTGATCGAGCCTTCCAGCATTCATTGCCGTAATCGCCCGGCCCGCAATATGTGGCCATAGGGCAGCAGTTGTGCCATTGTCCCCATGTCTGCCCGCAATCGAACTCGTTACTGAGGCAGGTGTTGTTCCTTTGACGGCCAATCCGTCAGTCATATGTAGGATAGAGGTGAGTCTGTCGAGTAAATCCGAAAACGAGTCATAGCAAGAAAAAAAAGCGTGGGATAAAGCAGTTAAAGAACAGGGTAAGGATGCATCATAGTCTCCAGCTTAGTGTTTTTCGCTTGAGAATGAAGCGCTTACACGAACTACACAATAATGAAGAGACTGATGTAGTTCCACCATCTGAGTCTACGACAATTCAGCCCAACCAGCTTTCGGGGGGTGGTAATCATCAAGGATGTCGGCGGCTAGAATGCCAATGACTCCCACCGTCTTTTCTGGATGAATTTCTGAGCGCCATGGGTAGGGCATGCCAAGTGGCTTTGCCGGTAGTGAGTTCAGGATTTAAAAGGAGATTGCTCATCAATTGACCGTTGTCAAGGTGCTGTGGACATGATGAGATTTCGGTCGTCATGCCGTTTCTGAAGCTCCGGAGATGCAAGATATCCATGTACCTTGGCTATGGCCGTCTGATTACAGACAAATTCAGGACGTCCTCCTAATAATGGATGCTCATTTCCTGGAACTTGGCTAGATGTTGCATCGACATGGGGATTATTATGTATGCCTTGTTTAATACCTTGAGGTTGCAGCCTGGCTCGCCTTGAGTATTTTCTGTTGAAGCAACAGACTACAACAGACTTGTATTTCCTGCATCAGTGACTGTTGCATCGTCAATAGATACAACGAGTGAATAATGATACAACTTAAAACTTGGCTGTTGTCTCGCCGTCATCGGTTATCTTGTGGTTTTGGTTGCTTTCTTCTGGGCAATCCGCACAACCAAGAAACATCAAGCATTATATGTATACAAGCGACGAAGCTGGAACAAGAAACACTTGTATTTTTGAATCTCTGGAGTCATCTCTTGTCTTCGAGACATGGTCTGTCCGACCGTGGAAGAGTGCGATGGCGACGGCCTCGTTTGATTGACTTCACTACCCCGAAAAGGATTGTCAACAAGAGGCCGAACAAAGGTATACTACCCATAAAGGTCTCATTGCCAAGATGTAAAGCCTTTCTGGCAGTAGATATGATGCTATCCTCGCTTGCGATGGGCTTTCCTGGGGCCTGAGAGGATACAAAATGGCCGTGCGATGTGGGCCTGTCCTCGACATATTGTTGTCCATGGCGGAACTCGCCACCTCCGTCTAACACATAATTATCCTTCCGATATTCGTCTGGGAGTCTATGGTTGTAAGATTCGCGGTAACTCGGTCCATATTCTGGTTGTTCGCCGGGCTGGTAGCTCTGGTCCTGCTCCCGCTGCCATCGTTCGTAGTCGGTTTCGGGTCGCCCGCGCTTCCACATGTTGTCGGATAGGATTCGACGTGTGGGTGTGTCTGACAAGAAGAGAGTTTGACTAATATCTACAGACAGAACCATCTGTAGAACAAGCCCTGCCGAGGAATGCTTTTAGTTGGCGAGACGATCCAAGGTTCTCAGAGCATGGGGTGCGGTGGATAATAGATTGCGATAATGATCATTTGTTCCTCGATGATTGTTACCACATGATATGAAGGCAATAATTTGCGAAGTGGATATGCGGGATTTATCCTTCGAGTCAGTGGTGGCTGGCATCGGCCAGTCTCAGCAAGTCAGCAAGTGCTTTCTCTTACTCGGAAGCAACTAGGAGGGTTCTACAGCACCCTGCCTGGCGGTGATCCAATGAAACAATCAGCGCTCTTGGGACCCTTCCGAGCAGTGGGTCCTGCGATGGAACCAACAGCAAGGGTATGTTTCTCGACACGAGATGGTGGTAATGCTGTGGATTAAGATTAAGCTCGGTTCGATCCATGGACGAACCTCAGGGAAACTGAGATGTTGGAGCTGGCGACATCAAGTATCTACAAGTGAACTCGACACGCCCTATGGGGATGTTGATAACACCTCAAAATTAATATGATGCATTCGTCCCGTATGCAACGAGCAACGTCTAATGCAGCGATCGCCTCTGGACCAGCAAATGACAGCTCGTTTCAGCGCGCCACACGCAGGGTTCACAATGAAACCAACAGTCTGTCAGTCACTCAATATGGTCAAGCAGCGGGGCCTGCCAGTGACTTGCCCAGTACCTTAGCCCAATCATGCAGGGTCAACGGCTCAATCCGGATACCTGAACAGGTAACTCTGAGGCAGACACTTTGTGAGAGCAGTGAGGAGAGCCAATACAGGATTTGCCAGGCTGTCGCGTATGGCGTATACCGTAGCCTTACAAAGCGCCTTTTCCACATTCTCAAACAGATTCATCATCATAACTGTGATGCGAACGCACTTCATCAGGGTTGGCTGTTAATTACACAATCTACATTTTCTTCTTGGCATTGTCACTTCTACTATGAACAATGAAAATACAGAAAGTATATCTCTCAGGAATATATCTTGTAATACTAGGAGTGAAATAAGAATAGAGTAAGCAGGCATGCAAGGTAATTTGTCACCAGCAAGTTAGCACAGATGCAAGTCCCTGTTTATCCTGATTTCCCCTCTTCCCAAATACATGAAATAGGCCTTAAAGAGAATAACCTAGAGGTTCTTATATTTTACTGGACTGACTTGCTCATTATTATTCTGCCCCTCTTACATGCAAATATGCAAGCACAAATGTGCCCTGACAATGTGGCCTAGGAACAAATCGAGGAAATACCTGACAAATGGCTTGCTCAATTTCTTGAGCAGGACATCTTGAGACCGATCGCTGACTTCGTCCTCACTCACAACAGAGGCAATGCGACCAAGTTTGCCATACTTAGAAAAAGGCTCGTATAACATCTCTTTATGGATGAAGCACCGAAGAGGTGCGACCGTTATACGGTTCTCGCAGAGCGGTACCGTCGTTTTCCCTGAGGAGGAAGTCATGAATGGGGTTGCTGTGATGCGATCTTCGCAGACCAGACATCAATACCTATCCCACTTGTTGTCCACTCGGGTACCAAGAAGAAGAGCCCCCTCGAACTATGCCCATTTATCGTGATGGATTATATCGAACTTGAAACAAGAATGTACGACGATCTCAACACAGCAGGATGTCCAAAAGAGGAACGTGGAATCCTGGACTCGAACATCGATGATGACAAGCTTGAGATGCTATATAGCCAGCTCTGGGCTATTCTGCTTCAGCTTTCGACTCCCTCTTTGCCTCGTATAGGATGTCTGAGCCGAATTGATGACTTCACCTGGGAAGTAATACGCCGGCCTCTGTCAAAGAATTTGAATGAAATCGTACGACTGGGAGATTTACCGCGATCTAACCTCCCAGATATAGATACTACATATAACACAGATTCTTCATGTTATGAAGTCCTTGCAAACCTCAACATTGAGCATCTTGTACACCAAAGGAATGATGCTATGGAGTCCGCATATGACTGTCGGCGAAGTTTGTGGCACGGCAGCTTTTCCGTAAGCTCGCCAGGGCTAAGCGACTCACCAATCCATCGCTGGAGAAAGGGTCGTCCAAAATCTGGAGTGATGATTTACGGCCAGCTAGTGTACTACTCAGTGAGAATATGCAGATTGTCGGAGTGGTGGATTGGGAGTTCTCATACGCAGCACCCGCTGAATTTTCTTATGCGCCGCCTTGGTGGCTGCTTATTGAGAAAAACCTGAATTCTGGTCAATGGGCATCGAGGACCTGACAAGGGTAATTTGATTATCGTCTGAAGACCTTTCTCAGGGTGATGAAGGCTTGCGAAGACACAGCCATCCAGCAATGTCGGCTGAAAGAAGACCAGCGGCTCTCCGGTCCTATGCAACAGAGCTGGGAGAGTGGAGATTTCTGCATCATGTATGCAGTGTCCCACAGCTTTGCCTTTGATGCAATCTTCTGGAAGAATATTGACCCACAGTTTTTTGGGCCCACTGAGAGTCCCGAGGAAGCGTGGATAGGTAGACTCGGTCTGCTGGATGAGAAGGAAAAGGATGAGATGGAACAACTGGGGGCTTTGGAAGCTGAGAGAAATGGAAATCAGGATTTTGGCGTGGGACCCCGATTAGTATACTGTGACTTTTCGCTAGCAATTGAAGAGACGGAGAGAGAAAGCAACGGAGGAGAAAGCGAAAGCGGATGAAGCGGATGGACCAGATGAAGCCCTCCAAGATGCAGAACAGCGAAGTGGACGAGGGTAAGGCCACTCTGGGAACAGGAACCATACGTGATAAGCCGGCACCACCATTTGTCTGGCTAGTTGTGATCGCAGATGATTGTATCTCGACTTGTCTTGATGCCGTGCGTGGTTTGATATGGTACCACTTCTTGCATTTCTATTCTCTTCGCTGCGTTTCTGTCGTCATAGACCTTGCCCTTCTCGACCGTCTTGCTGCCTTAGACTTTCTTAAGTGGCCGATTTGGACTGTTTCCAGTATGACCCATAGCCAATTCTATATCCTCCTACATGTCGATCTCGAACAGCGATTTTGTCACGTCCAGGTGCTGTTCGATACCACAAAGTAGAGAAACCACAAAAGACAAGTTGACAATCCAATCGAGCAATGATGTCTTTCATCAAACATTCTCCAATAGTGGAGTCCTGGCGTTCAACGTGCTGATTATCAACGGTCTGGGTCAACCATGGATAGCTGACTTATCATTATGAAATTCGGTGCAAGTGGCGATCGCTATCTCAAAAATGAGATCCGTACGTCAGCACATTTCGAGCAGTCCAGGGTCACTGGATCTCCACGCTGGGTTGATGACGACTGCCCATGGTGGATCCCGTACTTAACTCTAATTGGGTCGACCAGAGACCCTTTGGGATATTGCCAGGTACGGTCTCCAGCATACGCAATGACCAATTTCAGTGATCGACAGTGGCTGCAATTGGGTACGGGAGTGGCTGCCTCTAAAAAAGAAGTAGCAATGCAGTTGGTATTCGGTACAAACCTTGTTCTTGCTCAGTGCAGTGGATAGTGGAGTGTGGACATGAAAGATCATCAATCGTTCTTTGTGGGTCTGGTACGACTGCATCGAAGCGAAAATAAGCCTCAATAGAGCAGCTGTAGTAAGGTCTGGACTTTCATCTTTGTTGCAGATCATATTTCAATCAACCCACTTTCTATATCCTACAGACCTCCGCCAATAATCAGAAAGAAAGCGGACTCAAAAAAGGTACAATGTGATAATTGCGAATCGGATCGCCCGGCCTTTGCCCTGTCCCACACCTCTCCTTCAAGCTCAATTTCTGTGATAGGCCTAAATGGCAATCATATTGTGGCACACGTGGATCGATGTCAAGGCTTGAGGACTTTGGTGGTCTTTCTGGTTCCAATGCAAGTGGACTGACTGACTGCAGCCCCGTCGAGGCTGTATCCAGAGAGATATAAATGTCCCTACAGTACCTTGCCCCTTGCCTAAGTATAAACCTTCCCAATATCATTGTTGGCAACACATTTTTCCTCTCGAGTCCCAGTCTATCTACCCGGTCGTCAACATGAAGCTTAGCATTATTGCTCTCGCCTTCATCGGCTCTGCCGTTGCCGCCCCTGCTGCCTCTAGTCCCACTCCTTCTCCTACCCTAGCGGCTTCTTCCTCTTATGCGGCTTCCTCCACCCATAAGGCCTCATCCACTGCTAGTCCTTGGGCCACCCCAACATCTCAGCCAGGCTGCGACATTAAGCACGTGGGCGACAACGGCAAGCATCTCGGTTGGTGCAAGCAGGCCAAGCACTACGGCACCCACAAGAACGGAACAAGCATCTAGACCAATCAAGCGGTCTAACCGCAGTCAGCAGAAAAGAATGCCCTAATCCTGTGAAACGTGTCTCCCAGCGCTTCAGGTTGTCGGCGAGACCAGTGTCCGACTGGAGACCTCTTCGAAATGGAAAGTTGTGCGTCATTTGTGACTCGGAGGATTTCCTCTTTTCTGTTGATATCATTCCCTGTACTTTAGTCTTCGTGCGGTACTTACGAGTATCCCCGTGTTTTCCGGCCCTCTCAAGGCCTTGCAATCCGGTTCTAGATGTTAATATAGGGGACAATAACTGAGATTGGTTCTGCGTAAGGATATTGGCTGGAAGTCACGGGGAGCAATAACTGCTGTAGCTCCTGTGGCTAGATTGATTGTTCTCTTAGAGTGCTGCTTATGCCCGCTTGGCAGTGAAAGACATAAGGGCTTGCCGAGATTTATATTGGAACCATGCCTTCTATACCGT
Organism: Aspergillus pseudoviridinutans; assembly: GCF_018340605.1. NCBI lineage: Eukaryota > Fungi > Ascomycota > Eurotiomycetes > Eurotiales > Aspergillaceae > Aspergillus > Aspergillus pseudoviridinutans. Next base: position 2,348,885 of record NW_025091286.1, on the reverse strand, counting down.
ATAACTGGCGGAGAGACCGTTTTTTCTGTACCTCGGCCTCAGTTATATATCAAGGTAATCACCCAGGTGAAGCCGGTCTATGTCGCCGTCCTATCTCGGAAATCTGAATATTTATTGCTTACAATCTCGATATCGGGATAACATTCTGAACACATGTATTAGTTGTACATCCTTCCACCTGATATCTACAGATATAATTCGGATCGAACAGCGATGATACTTCCCGTTGTCACCGGAAAAACATAGCTTTAATGTGTGGATTTTGATGTAACGATTTCGACGCTCAGTGTCCTATTCTTATTCTACGCCTCCACCAGAAGAAGCAAATCGGGTACCAGAAGACCAAAGCCCAGAAGATCAACTGGCCTCGTCGAAGATCACTTCTTGGCCAACCCGGCAAACTACAAGTACGATTCCTGTCACAATTGTACGGCGAAGCCCTTGGCTATTCTGAGTGGAAGTCGGTGGGCAACCGCTGGAATGAGATTGAGCCTGCGGAATGAGGAGAATAATTGAAACAATGTGAGTCAATGTGAAGATGTATCAAGTTTGACAAACCCCCCGGTGCCGATCTTTGATTTATCTCTGCGCGGACTTAAACTGGCAGACAGTAAGGCACTAGATAATCTCCCCCGAACAAAGAAACTAGTACACCAAAATCTCCTCGTCTTTGGCTCCCGCGTCCCTCCATTTACCAAGCACCGTCTTCATGTCCACCGCGACCTTCTGAGCATAATCAGGCACAGGGGCGACAGGGACATCCGCCGGGTTCCCCCTCACCCAAGCAACAGGTTCTTTAGCAATGCCCGCGAACTTCTTCTTAAGCTCTTCAACCTGCTGAGGCTCATAGCCACGGCCGAAGAGCACGGCGCGAGGAGGCCGACTGTAATCGTGGGTTCCAATATCGTTGGGGTTCTGAGACTGAGGATCACGGCCTACAAGCAGATGCGGGAGCTCAGCCTCTGCGGCCTCATATGACTGTATGAAGTGAATAACTGAAGAACATTAACACTAGGTTTTGGTTCACTTGGGCACCAGATCAAAAACCTTCATATTCAGGCAGCAGGTGCTGGGAGACTGGTTTTCCGACCGCGGTTTTCCTGCCGCACGCGACAACTGGCATCGGCTGAGCAGATGAAGACATGTTGCGAGAGAGCCGTATGCTGCGGATTAACGTGTTTCGAAGCATTAGTGAGGAGATCCCACAACTAAGCCCGTGTGGATGACTTGATTTATATTCCTCGTTGCGGCGCGCTCGGTCTCAAGATGAAGCTCGGACGGAGGGCGAGAGACCGATCTCCGACTCGCAGCCAACCCACGGACGTTTGAGGTTCAAAGCTCAATACGAGATGAATTTGTCATCACAGTGGCTAAAGTAGCTTAGTAGCTATAGACTTCAAGGTAGACTCTAGTCTAGAAAATATTTAGGTAGAGTAGGGCTCCAATCTTCGTCTGAATCACAACCTTGCCAAAATCAGGTCCAGACACAATGAGTACACTATAGCATGGATATGCGCCTTACCGCTGGGAATAACAGTAACAAGCAGCATATTAAATAAGGTCCATCCTTCATTACCTTAACTAGACACCAGCCACAACACCCATACACTTTTAGCATGTTAGAGGCCATAATGTTATAGCAGCCTGCCTATTAAGCAAAAAACTACGCCTGCTAAGGCCATTACTGTACTTATTTTAGTAGGTGAGCAGTACCGCCCTGAGGTTATGCAATCCAGATTCATGCAATCTAGGTGAGCTTAGTACCTAGGGGTGAATATCATATCATATGATGCTCATATCGCACTTCATTAGTAGGAAGAGGGTTTAATCGGGATGATCGAATTTTTATTTGGCTCCGCGAAACGCTGGACTTACTATCACAGATCTGCTCTGCGCTTGGATTTACTCATCGCCAAGTTCAATAACTATCCGTGGCAGAATGAGGGAATGACTCGTAAAAATGCTCCTGGCCAACAAGTTAACAACCAAATACAGCATGGTTGCTACGTAATTCGCGTTTGAAGTCAAGCGTGATATACCACAATGGACTTATGATGAGTACAGAGCCAATGGGCACTCAAACAAAGCTTACTGGTGATCAAAACTGTCAAATAGCTAGCTTACCAGAAGTGTAAGGACTTGTAAACTTGTTTAGAACTAACGAGCGACGAGTACCAGACTGGTTAACATAGTATAGATACGAATTTCACGGGAAAGCCAGCAAGTTGGTTGATGTTGAATCCTTCCAACGATACCTCTCCTGCCATCTCCCTCCCCTCACCTTTCCACACTGGATCTATACAACGCGAAACATATCAGTGATGCTGGCCCAATAGATCTGGCGGTAGATTGGGCATATACCATTCCAACCCGATTGTAATCATTCTAGCACACGGCTCCGCCATCATTGCCGCCGTGGCATGTGCCACTGTGACAGTCTTGGATCTCTGTCCATTTACCACCTCGGCACTCAACCTTTTTACACGAATAACCATGAGCGAAGCTGGTCTGATCTTTCAACCGAGACATGTTAACATACCACACCAGTCCTGTCGCAACCGCAAAAATGCCTATCTCCGTTCGAGGCATTGCAAGGACTGTTCGTACGCCTCTGGTCACCGCCATAGCCAGCACCGCAGGTGTCCAGGACCTGGAACTCCCCTCGAGGGACTGTGGAAGCGCTTACGGCGGCGGCAGCCATGAGAGTGCAGAGGAGAGCTGTAACCTTCATGATGAAAGAGTTGTTGTATATTGAAACGAGGTGTCTCGATTGAAGTTGAATGTTGACGAAGGCTTGATGTCCAAGAGTACTGAGTTTCTGGAGGAAACATGGACGTATTTATACCTCTTCGAAGCAAAGGTCAAGTCATCGTCCCAGTCCAGTTACCTAAGAGTTAACCAGGATGATGAGTACTCCCTCTCCTGAAAAGACTGTATAGTAACACCCCTGCATGGCTGTCATGCTCTGCCCTGCGAAAGCACTGCAACGAAGAAAGTCGAGATGCGGAGATTTTTGGAGATGGATCAAGTCAGCTTGAGTTGTTCTAACAGCCAGTTGATCACCAACAGCCCCCAAGTTAATCTCAGCAGTTTAGTGGTTTGACAACCGACAGATGCTACAGCAGGTGCATGGATCAGAGTAGGCCTTCGGAGCGGAGGTCTCAATACAGGACAGTAATAGGGTCAGCAAAAGGTATCATTAACCAATTATGTTGCCAGCATGGACTCGTTGTTATGCAATTTCTTTTCTGACCTGTCTCCTCCGGTATTACATCTGTTGGTCTGGGTTCAGCTCCATCTCGTCTGATATGTGTATTGCCTCACTCGCAGGATACCATCTGCTTTTGATGCGTACATTCGATGAACCGCAGTCTTCCACCAACAATCAAGCCTAGAAAGAGGAGCCAGACAGCTTCCTGACACTATGCTAGGCAATCTGTTCCAACTTATTTTATTCGTAGACCTGGCAACTTTAACATAGATCCCTTTATGAATTTAATGCAGTAGTTTCAGAATAGTGGTACATACGCCATAAGGCATCCGGCATAGCTTTACAAATCATTGGAGTCGCGTATCAGATCTCGTATGTGGATCGAGGCCGAAATATTGAAAATGCCAGGAGTCATGTCATGCCCAGTTCATTGCGCACTATGCACGTAGCAAGACATGGCCCCAACTACCGTCCCGCGGCTCTGACTCGACTGAGACGACGCCGCAAGGTAAGGTACTCGAGATCAGATAGCCGTGGCGTAGAAGGCAACCGATCAGGAAAGTGTCCCAGTGAGCATGCAGGGGATGTCTTTCTTCTTGTTTTACCGCTGTTTTCCTATTTGGGGATACGGTCAAACTGGATGGTGACTGGATACTAAAGGCACTAGGATAACCACAGACCCGTTTCACTCCGGACACCCACTTTATGCAAATTATGGAATCACCTGATTAATTTCCACCACAAACTCTTCCATGAATATGTTCCTGGGTAAATCAGATAATTCCTTAAGCTGCTTAAGTAGTGTCTGGAGTAAAAGAGGTGGTGATCAAGAACTGTCAATGGCCCAGGCAAGTTATACAAAAGGATCTTGATCATGATACCAATTCTTGGTTTCATTGAATTATACATGCTAATAACCTCCCGTGACGCTTGTCGATCTATGATAACCGACTCTGCCATGCAGGGTTCTGCCGGCACAAACTCCTAGCGCATACTTGGTGGCGAAGACACTTGTCCTCCATTGTGGCATAGCCCTGCTTGGCAGCTGGCCTTCGCATAGGAGGGGCCCAAGGATGGGGGGTAATCCTCCAATGCAAATCAACTTTTTAGGATCCTTAATATAATATAATAAATGATAAAGGGTTACATCCGGCGCGTCCGGCGCTGATTAATCTTTGATTATAGTGCCTAGAGCGCTGTATAATTTGAGCCCAGCCCTTGGCGGGGCGGGGGTGGGGAGCCTAAGACTTGGCCTTGGCTGAACTGTGTGCGTTCCCAATTCAGGTGAAGTATACTATGGGAAGTATTATAACTAATCGGTTGTGAAAGCATGAAGCCAATACGTGATATACCTTCTTCCTGAACTTACCCCAAATTGTGGAATAGCAGAGGTCCAGGGATCTTTTCTTTAGGTGGTAATACCACCTGGAACAGATCGACTCAGGCGGAGTATTTCAGAAATAAATCTCAAGCAGCAGGCCAGTGAGCTGGCGCTAGCAGCGTCTTGACTAGCGCGGCGGGGTCTCCCGAATCAAGCTAAAACCGGGGTCTCGCCTAAAACAAAAGTACCCACAACTTGGTTACAGTAAAACCTCACTAACACAAGCCTCGACATGTCGGTTACTTCGATATTAGGTTCCGCCAACGCCACGGCCATTGAGGGACATGCTGTCCCTCGCATGATAGGGAAGACCGACTCGAATACTAGTTCGTCTTTTCTTCCGTTGTCAACGATGAGAAAGCCAATTAGTACTTACGGGATGACTAAATCCTTCTGATCTAAGAGATCTTAAGCGCCCGAAAAAGCCAGATTCCTAAATACTATCAGAGAAGATCGCAGAGGTACCAAAAGTCCGCTGATCGCGAGGCTATCAAGTGCTGGCTCCGTCGGTCAATTGCTATTCTAGTTTAGGCAGTTATAGAGCGTGGTGGGGTATCCCGGTCATTGGCCAGCGTGTTTGGAATGAGTGACGATCGACTGGGATATTGCGGTATTCCTTGTCCCAGGATGAGTATTACTGCGGCTCTAGCAACGAATAGACATCCAGAAGACGCAAAACTATCCAAATGAAGAGGCGATACATGCGGAGAAGGCTGGAGCCTTGACTCGTCAGCTCTCAATTTCACGAGACTAAGTCTTCTCAGCTGTCTAAAAATCTGTTAATTCCAGAGGAGCCTACTTAGCTGAGTGGCGGTTGTCATTGGGCACATAATTAACCAATAAATAAAAGATGCATGGTCTGCTCAAATGATCTAAACATTCTCGCATCGTGCGGTAACATGGCTTCACTGGCCAGCAGTCAAATCACTTTGTTTCAACTGCACATTGTCGTGAGCGGACCTGTCTGGATCACGCATCATTCTTCATTTGTCCCGAGCTTTCCCAGAAAGTGGAATCTCAACCCCTCGGTGACGACGCCGTTTTCGAAGTACACTGGCTGATTTTATAATGATTATTGTGAGCAAAACCGACAGAATAATGCTGCATATCATCGGGTAGCTCATGAGGCCATTAAGCCTGGAGTTTGGCGGGTGCGCAAAGGAGCCCTGAAAACCGATCTGTTCTTGACTTTCCAGGTGCGATTTGTCTCTTCCATCGCTTAAACGGTCTTTGCCTTTCCCATTCTCAATCGGGTCATCGACACCTTGCACCGGTGGTCCATATAGTGGCTGATCCCCTGGCTTGTAGTGCTCATCTTGTCCGCGAAGCCATCGTTCGTAGTCGGTTTCCGGTCTAGAGAATTTCTTTGGCTTTGCTGAGGCCATCTGCTTTCACAATCGGTCCACGTCTGAAAGAGTAGTAGTTAGTGCAGTGATGGGCGTGGTGGGGAGAGTATTGGTTCTTACCCTCGACAACAAACAATTTTCCTGGATTCCGAGATCTACTATAGACTCTTGCCGGGGCTCAATATGGAATGTATTTGTAGTTGAAGGTGTGGATCCTTTCTATCCTGGGAGCTGAGCTAGCCAACAATATACAGAAAACCCCTTTCCGGAGAGGTCCAGATCCCTGTACGTTATGAAGCTGGACGCAACCCAACGATTTTCGTCATTCATAACTGCCATTTCTTCCTCGGCTGTTAAAGATACAGAATTGAGGGAGAACCCAAGGCTCAATTGAGCGTTACCCGCAAATCGCAGTTGCTGAAACAGAGTAGAGATTCGGAATGACGGTGCTCTCAGCAGTTTTCTTTCCAACAATCTTGGGCCAGGGCGCCTTAAAGAGTCGATCGCGAAGATCACTAGCAGAATTGCTGGTCAGGTATTTATGTCATTGGATTTGTTTCACCGAGGCATAATCTCTTTGCCATCCGGGTTATCCAAATGCATACATGACACAGCACAACAGGTTGCTTGGCATTATTTAATGTGAAAATAGATACCCTATTAGAACCTCTTGTTCCAGGGTCACCCTAGCAATACTTAGCTCGCCAAGCCTCTCCTTTAGTGAGCTCGCAGGTATCACAGTGACCACACTAGCGCCTACAGATATATGAAGAGCCTGTTAGAGTGGCTTCCTGTGTCCTCCTGCCACCCTTGCAGCTAGTCCCAACATGGATCAGCAACCAACGAATAACAGTACATAGCCGTCAGCGTCAACCTCATTGTGCATAGGCACCTTGGACCCGTGGAGAATTTCACCCTCCCAGGCCACAAGAAAGTAGAGTTTCCGACGGAGTGCTCACCAGAAGTTGTGGTCTTCAGGCTGACGGATAAAGAACGAGTTGCTTTGCACCGAGACAACTGCTGACGTGTCGGATCTACTGAAGAGGCATTCATGGCTGTGCCGGAAACATCTGTCTGCTTTGGGTGGAACACATCAGCTACCAAGCTCCACCATTGGCATCTTCTTTTAGAACCGTTCAAAATGGGTTAACACCCCAAACACGTTCCGTTGGCGTACCCTGTACACAGACATGGAACCTTCAGGGCTGGCTGTTGGGGTTCTGGGCTTCGCTGGTCTATTTGACTCCTGTTTGGAGGCTGTCGAGCGATTCGACTCTTGGAGGAATTTTGGAGACGATTCACGCTTCCTGCACAATTGTTTGCAGGCCGAAAAATGATAAGGCCCATAAGAATACTTTGAGCAAGCCCTTGATCTATTTTATTGGTGCAAGAGGTAAGTGATGGGAGACGTTCATTCTGGACTGCTGGCACGTATGCTGGCCGATATAGAGAATGTCAGCTGCACATCAGCGAGTCGGAACATCGTCTTACATTGACATATATATCAGGCCGGACCGGATGTTGCTGGAATTTAATGTAGCCATAGTATCTGTCAGGACAAGCTAAATTCATATCTTTCAGCAGGCCCGGGCATTTTCAAATGACTACACACCAGAACAACATTTTTGGTCGGAACCCATCAATGCAAGCTCTCTGGCGCAGAACCTTTTCAAGTACTCCGGAAATGAAACATACCAAAGCATTCTCCGAGGCCGCGTTGTCTACCCTCTGCTCTCCTTCGATCGCCTTTCGGCAGCGTCATATCAGCTTCATGTATATCAAATCGCCAATTGCAGCCCTCGGATATAGGGCCCCTTGTCTCGGGCGACGATTGTTTCTCCGAAGCCAGGGGATTGTTTAGAAATTCGACTATAATTCTGGCCCTAGCACCATGCTACAACATGAAACAACAGGACACGGCGTTTTTCCTTATGCAGAACTGAGTTCATGCCTTTGGCTTTKAGAGTGGACGCCTTGGAGATCATCCAGGGTCTAGAATCTGATCAACAGGCGATCAACGGGAGAACACCCTCGAGCCTCGTAAACGTAGCCGAAGTATTAGGCGTTGGTGGGGACTCCCGCAGGATATAAGAACTGGCTTCGTCACTTAGGATTTGCTGGGGTGCATCTTGTCCGCTCCAAAAATGCCATGCAGAGTCACACAGGCAACTAAGATATTTCATGCACTGAGCATGGCTGGATACATTCGGATACATCGCACGAGAGATACGCACGCCCAGAAGATCCTATCACTGTTATTTGGTCGGGACTTCTGCACCAGCATTCGTAGCATTGTCTGGGTAGACACAGGATCTTCGCTGAAATGCTCGTATTATTCTATTATTACATATCTAGCCTTGAAGATATTATAAAATGATTGTACATCGCCCATCAAGCAGGACAAAGACCTCAAAAGGTACATATGGAGACAATATGGTGTACAATTCAAAGACTGGCAGGAATCGTACACCACAGACAGATGCCATTTGGACCTCCCATCCTCCTTACAGGGCAAGGGCGACAGCCAGCACACCAGCAGCACCGGCAAAGCTGACGGCCACGGCGCCGGTGGCAGCAGCGTTGTGAGACGAGGTCGAGGTCGAGGTCGAGGTCGAGGAAGCGGAAGCGCCGGCAGAGCTCGAGGCAGTGTTCTTGGTGGAGGAAGTAGTTCCCGAAGAGGAAGAAGTGGCGGTGGCAGTGGCAGTAGCACCGGTAGCGGTAGCAGCAGAGCTACCGCTGGCGGTGGGGGTAGCAGTAACAGCGGCGATCTCAGCCATGGCAGCGGAAGAAGCCCAGGCCTTGACGTCGGAGGGCAGGCTGGCGTACCAGCCCGGTGTCTGTCCTTGCTCGATCTGGTTGATGATGCTAGAAGCCTCGGTAGGATTGGCAAAAGCCTGAATGACAGAGGGTGGAATAGCGGTCATCAGGACGCTGAGGACGGAGCTGGGAACGGAGGCAAGCAGATCCAGATCACCGGCAGCCTGAGGGGCGGGAGCGGGATTGGCCACTGCCAGAGCGGCGAAAAGGAGAGTAGCGAGCGCCTTGAATTGCATGGTGACAGTATAGATAGATAGCGAGAAAACGAAAGGAATGAACGACAGTAGAGACACAGAAACTTGTCGAATACAACAGCACAGTGGAGCGAGGCTCTGCTTTATTTATTTCTGGGGAAAGAGCGGACCCTTGGGGCTCTTGGAGAATGGAGATAAATATGATCCATCATCGTCTGTATTGCCCCTTTTCTGAAGTTTATCCACAGCGTTTGAGCCTCGTTCTCCTCCAATAGAGTGTGTCTTTTCCAGAGCCGTGCAGCCTAGATCCCGCACCATAAGAGCTAAGCCACGGTTCTCCCACGCTATCGATACCACTAATCTCTCGACTACTGCTGCAGTCCAATGAAAGGCGGGAGACTGCGCGTTTCATGAACCTAACGGATGAAGGAGTAGACAGGATTGGTCATGTCGGAGAAATTATTGGGCCCTGGTGAAACTGTGCAGGATCTCAAGGATTTTTTTTAGGAACAGAAGGGGATCCTTCAAACATCCTCCTACACACCGCAAGCAGTAAATGGGCATCCTCTCCTGCGCTAAAAGGTAATATTAGCAAGACATCATCGTTATTCGTGGAGTGATAAAAATCCAGCAATCGGTGGAATGTTTCTACCACCTCTGGTAGAACTGAGACAATGTACAAAATTCTTTTGAAACTATCCAGACTGTAAACCATCGTTACAGGTTATAATCTTCTGCGCATATACGTCGTATATACGGCTAGTAGACATATCTGAAAGTCTTGTTCTCCCTATCTGTCAACCCGGCCCACTTGGTGTCATCTTGCGCCTGATCCTCCTGGCCTTCTTTAACACGGTCCCTACGCTTGTTCTCCCACACATAATACAAGAAGAGGACGAACGAGAGGACCGCCGCAGCAGCCTGCGTCGCCAGCACTGCGATCTTGGCCGGGCGATATTCCGGCGCATCGCGTGCCTGGAACGTCTGAGGGCCAATGATGTTTCCGACCGAGAAGGAGCCGGCGACGAGCGCACTGGCAAACGCGCGCTTGGTATGGCCTGCGCAGTTGGCCGCCGTCCATTGGTAGAGAATGGGGAGGGTCGCGACCACGGCGTTGACGAGGTAAATGCCGATGAGGACACCTGCTTTGTTGTGCTTGGGGAGGAAGGAGAGCAGACCGCCGCCGAGGATGCCGGGCAGGGTGGAGGCGATGAGCCAGGCCCAGCGGTGGGAGACTCGGCGGATCCCGAAGCCAACCAGGAGGGTGAAGAAGATGCTAACAATGCCGGAGGGCATATTTAGCAGGGCCGCATGAGGGCCTGAGAAACCGAATCCGGCAATCAAAGTCGCCGAGTACGAGGTCACCACTCCACTGGAGACGGAGATCTGGAGGTAGCGTGTCAGCAATCGCAAAAATGCATTATAACCCGAATAGCGAACATACCAGCATGGTGATGATGGTGATGAACCACAGCTGAAGGTCACAAACAGCCTCCCAAATTTGCTTTACGCTAAAGTCACTGCTCCACACGCCGGTCTGGTTGACACTGACGTGGTTCAAGAGAGCGACTTTCTCGCGGTCGGTCAACCACTTTGCCTTCATGGGCGCGTCCGGCAAGAAGATGAAGGTTAGTGCGCCGGTAAGGGATGTAACAAGCCCGAGAACGAGGAACATGACGCGCCAGCCTTGGAAAGACGGGTTGTCCACATGTTGGAAGCCAAAGGAGATAAGACCACCTAGGATCTGTGCCACACCCAGACCGACATACCACAGCGTGAACCGGGGCGCAGCTTCGCTCTTGGTGTAGTACTGACTGCTCAGCAGCATCAGAGAAGGGCCGATCGTGGCTTCGAAAATGCCGAGGAAGATCCGTGAGACCAGGAGAGTACGATAGTCACGGACACCGGCACCAGCCGCCGCTGCAACGCCCCAGAGGAAGACATTTGCTCCTAGCCATTTGGCTGGGGGAGTCTTTTGCAGGAGAATTACTAGAGAAGATCACCGGTAAGAGTGGGATGCTGGGGTCACCGGATGGATTAGACATACCCAGGGGAGCCTCCGCGATCAAGTAGGCAATGAAGAACCAAGTCGCCGCATTGGAGAAATCATTGCCAACCAACTTGAGGTCTTTCCTTATCCCCATCACAGCCGCATACTGCCAGAATCATCAGAGAAAAAGGCTTTGTGCGAAGGGGAGAGAGTGGCGTACATTGAGCATCACCTTGTCKAGAAACTGCAGGATATAGCAGGAAAACATGAACGGGATAATGCGATAGTCGATCTTGCGTCGCAGGGCCGCAAGATCGACAGTCGCTTCATCCTGGACATTGGCATGTTCATCCAGATAATTCAAGGCATCATCGCGTCGTCCATGGACAGGGTGGGTGTCTATATCTGGCCTTTTCTCGGCCATTTTGGTGACAAAAAGACGACGGAAAAAAAGAAAAGAAGAAAGAAAAAGGAAAAACGAAGGATGAACGAAGGAAAAAGCAACAGGTCAGTTGTGAAACGTGAAGTGGAGGGTGGTACAAGGATGAAGGGGAGGGACGCAGGTTGCAATGCTGATCAGCTATCTAAAGTACGCAACGTAGTACTGAAGGATGATCTCGACTTTAAACGAATGGTTGGGGGCCAAGGGATGGGTGGGGTTGAAGAATGCACCAGTCCTATATTATTTTTCTTGCAGGTTTTACTTTGAGCAGACTGCAGGTATCATCTTGAACGTGCAGGTATCCCGATCCAGCTACACACCGGCGATAGTAGCGCAGACGAATGCAACTCTTGCCCAGGGTCCCCGGTCTAGCGCTCCAAGCATACAAGGGCCCAGAAACACTAGATACTCATGGCGCAAGACTAGAAGGGCCGGTTTTTCTGCTCTGAATAAATTCATCTAACCATCTCGGGTCATGTCCGCCGGAATAAATTAATTTTCTGGCGAGGCCAATCCTGCAGGAAGAAACCAGGCCTGCACAATGATCAAATTAATTCAGCCTTGGGACCAGATTCCAACTGACGCTGAGTGGACTTCTAATGATCCTCCCATCATGCATGATTATACAAAACAATGCGATAGGTGACTGCTGATCTTATTATTTCCTCGTCCGACATCTTCTTTATGTGACGGTCAACATGGGCTGGGTACACAATGCGTCCCCGGAGATCGACGCCCAGTCCAGATATCCGCTCATTCTGGGGGTGTGCATTACCCTGACGGTCTTGATGGTCATCACGGTTTGCCTGCGACTGTTCGTGCGTATCAAACTTGGGAGATTCGGCGCTGCCGACTATGTGATGGTGTTTGGAATGATATTCAGTATCGTCTACAATGCTCTCTGTATCGCCCGTAAGTCCATCATCTATTCTCATATGGCCCATGCTCACAACAGCAGAAAGCCGTTATGGACTGGGATTACCACTGGCGTTGCGACCAAAGGCGGACCTCCTAACGTACACAAAGGTACTGACTCGTCCGCTTCGTGCTCGATTCGATCTTTCTGACCAGGCAATGCAGATAAACTACGCCGGTCGCCCGTTCTACCAACTCGGAATCGCGGGTTTCAAAGCCGCACTGTGCATCAACTACCTTCATCTGCTCGCGAAAACCTCCAAGCGCTTCTATCGGATGTTGATCTGGGTGGTGATCATAATGTCGACCTTGGGACATGTGGCTGGCACATTGGTTCTGATTCTGAACTGCACGCCAGTAGGTGACTATTGTTCCGCACAAGGTCAAGAGCTGTGCTAAACAGATTCGAATCAATAGGTAGAGCGGGCCTGGAATCCGACCATTTCTGGTACATGCCTTCCGGTAGGACCGACCTTCTACGGTCTTGCGGCCTTTACGATCGTCTGTGATGTCGTCGTCATCTTCCTGCCGATTCCATTGCTACTACAGTTGAAAGTGAAACCAGCGCAGAAGGCAGGCGTGGCATGCTTGTTCCTCCTCGGACTGTTCACTACCCTCTGCTCCATTCTACGGCTAACACAGATCCATCGCGTGGTGGCTGTGGATGGGGATTCTACCATGTTAGTCCTGTGGGGCACAATCGAATTCAATGTCGGAGTAAGCTTGTCCAGAGAGTTGAAGGATAGAACATAATCTCACAGAGTTCCAGAATATCGTCACCTCTCTTCCATTCCTTACGCCCCTTCTCAAGATGTTTGTGCGCGACTTTCGCTCCCGCAGTGCCAGCGAGCTTCGCAAGAACACTGGGTACTCCTTGCAATCCTACTCCAGGAACCGACACTCGCAATTGAAATCGGAACACGCCAAGGAGCCAGCCCCTGTTCAACGAACGCCCAGTGAGGAGCTAATCCTCGACACGGACGATTCCATCGCTCGAGCGAACGCCGAAATCCACGTCACCGTCGAGTACCGTGTCTCACACGAGAATGGTAAATGATACGTGGGGGCGGTTCCTGTGTATACGTTTACCATTCCTTTACTTTTCCTTTTGTTTCCAATTGTTGTGAGGTTGCCAACTTTGGCCGACAGATAGTTTTATAGATCAATACCATGGTTCAATCCCACTAGGATGATTCCGACAATATGCCCGAGGACATAACGGATTGATCTTCAACTAAACTACCAAAGTAAGCAGCGTCCTAGCCTGAGCTCCGTTGTCGAACCCAGATTTCTACTTTTTGCGCGTGTCTGGCGGGAATCGGATAACTGGCAATTCAGCCTATTAGCCAAAAAAGACGCAAGGTTCCATTCAACCGGGGCCTTGATATCAAACAGGTGTTAATGCCATAGATATTACTGGCCCATTAGTTTTAAAGTGACAGGGATCAACAGTCAAGGTTCGCCGGCGTCTTCCTGGCGTCACTCTAAAAACACCACTAAACCCGCAGTGATATAGGCGGGAATCAAACCGGCCATATTATTAATTCATTCGAGGGTTGGATTAGGGCGGTTCCATTGACACATTGAGTTTCATAGTTATGGTCCGAAAGATTCCTTATCCGCCCAATCCCGCTGTAGATCCATGCTGCCATGCAACCTTCGAAAGCTACGCAACCAGTTCTACCCAGGTGCGACTGGAATTAAAAATCTCGCATACAAGGTACTAAGGACAGGGGATGTCGGATATTTGCCCGGCTTTCGAAGGATCATCGGTGGACTTCAGGTACCCACTCGGCCAGCCATGACAGGGGCTGCGTAATTATCCGAATGGTCCAATTATCGGCTGCTCACCCACCCCGCCACTTGTCCCTTGTGTCAAAAGTTCCTTACGGCTGACAATTATCCTTCTGGCCTAATATCCCATTCTATCCGGGTAGTTACCAGAGCCAAATTTAATAGCCAACCGCCAAGTCAACAGCATGTCCCATCTCCCCATACTCATCATCGGTGCAGGGATCAGCGGTCTGACCCTGGCCCAGTATCTGCACAAGTCAGGGATTCCATTCCTTATCTTTGAGCGGGATCCCTCTATCGATATCCGTACCGGGGGATGGGGTCTGACGCTGCACTGGGGACTGCCGATCCTACGGGAGATGCTGCCCGAGCACATCGTCGCACGGTTACCCGAATGCTCAGTGAACAAGGAAGCTTCCGAGAGTGGCGATGTCGGTCGGTTCCCGTTCTTCGATCTCAGCTCCGGATCGGCGCTGTTTGAGGTCCCCGCTGCGGAGAGATTGCGGGTGAATAGGGGGAGATTGAGGGAGTTGTTGACGTCGGGGATTGATATCAAGGTCTGTCTCTGAGGTCTGTGGTTCTCTAAAAACTAATGGGAGTAGTGGTCCAAAATTGTTGTAGACGTCACATCGACAGAGGAGACTGTTACGGCGCACTTTGAGGATGGTACTTCCTACACCGGTTGTCTTCTCATCGCCTGTGATGGCGCAAATTCTCGCATCCGTAAACTGGCATACCCCGACTCATATCAAATGAATCCGCTCCCCGTCCAGCTTCTTGGAGTGACAGTCCGGTATTCGCCTGAGCAAGCCGCCTGTTTCCGGGCTATGGATCCGTATATCTTCCAGGGAGCTCATCCAGAATCGAACATCTTCTTATTCTTCAGTTGTATGTATGCCTTCTACCTTTGGTTCTTACCACTAATCGATCTACAGTCCTCGACACCCCGAACAACTTTGACGACAGTACAGATGCTTACGTCTGTCAGATCATCGTCTCATGGGCCGACAATAAAAACATCCCGCTCCCACCCGATAACGCTAGACGGATCGCATTGTTGAAAGAGTTGACAGCCAACTGGGTCGAACCGTTCCGGTCGCTCGTCCACAATCTTCCTGATGATTCAGAGGCACGCTCAATCCGCATCCAGGACTGGATCTTCGCCCCAGGAAAGAGTCTTCATCCGCGCGTGGTGATGATGGGCGATTCAGCGCATACTATGACCATGTGTAAGATATTACGCTATAACTAGTATGATTACGCTAACATGAGCGTCTAGTCCGTGGCGAAGGTGCCAACAATGCCATCGTGGATGTTCGTGACCTCGTCCGGCGAATCGATTTCGCCTCATCGGAGTACGTCCTAATCCTCATCGTCTGAACTGACAAATTCTGACTGTGTATAGCTCACTGTCATCCGATTCACTTCGTCGCTCTATCGAAGAATACGAAAACGATGTCTTTAGGCGGGCAGAGGTGAGTGTACTGAACTCACGACAGGCCTGCCTTGATGCCCATGATTACCCAAGCATCCTGAATGGAAGCCCGCTCGTGGCGAAGAGAGTGCTGGATTAGGAGCCACCGTAAGCTACGAGGGATTTGAAGCCTCACTCAATCTCATTGTTTTCATGCTCTTGGGAACCTGCGATCGATGCAGACCGAGGATATCCGTCCCCAGGCTATAATCTAGCATAGCGTTCTGTCACAAGTTGTGCTATGAAAGAAGCAATAGAGTCATTGGAGCTTGTATCGTAAAAGCAGACAAGTTTCAACACTTCAGCAATGTGATCAGTGGGTGAGGCCATTAACCTTGCTATAGGCGGCCTAATCAATTCTATAATCATTGACGAATAATGTAAGTTACTAGTGAGAGCTGTAACTTGGTATCTCTCTGGACCTCTTCGTTCAGGGCATGGATCCCAAGGACTCCGAGTCCTACAAGTGAGCTATCAACATGACCACAGTGTGCCACAACCAGGTTTTCTGTTTCTTTCTAGCACCTTTTTGTCCTCCGCAAAGTCTGACATGACAGCCACGCAAGTACTTCGCGACATTGATCACCGTCCATCTCCACCGGCCCATCCCAGTGAATCGCGTACCCTTCCATAGAAATTCAACGTTATTAATTCCAGTGCTCCAAACCAAGGGAAACGAGTCTAAAAACAAAGAGACGCATCCTAGACCACGAGATAGCGACCAAAATAAAACGTGGCGTTGCACTAAACTTTCCGCATATACTTCCTTTGTTCCCCTTGGGACAATGAGACCTCGAGGCATTGCGCGATGACTTTGAAACAGAATATTTATCCTCAGACCCATGAAATGCCATTCATCTACGAATTATTTCCTTTCTCGATGCTGCGATGCCAGAGTTATCGATCATCTCCCTGGTCGTGTTGCTGTTAATCCAGTCTACAGCGGCACGCTCAAGAGCGATGGCGATAACCAATTCTACTCCATCCTCGACGGCTCCTCACTCGACGCATACCGTCAAGGTAGGCCCGAAAGAGAACCCGCATCAATATTCGCCGCACAACATCACGGCCGCTGTTGGCGATGTGATTGTCTTCGAGTTCTACCCGCGCAACCATTCCGTCGTCAAGGCAGACTTTATGGCACCTTGTGTGCCTGCTGCTGGGGAGATCTTCTATTCCGGCCCGTACAATACATTCAACGAGACTAGCTATGGGCAGCTAGACGGAGAGGTTAGTGCATCGTCTATGTCGATATCAAAAGCTAACGGTTTAGCCTCCTACATGGTCACTAGTTGTGAATGATACCGAGGTATGTAGAGCCATTAGAACTCGAATCAGTTGACTAACATGAATTACAGCCCACGTTCTTCTACTGCACGGCCGTTGACTCCTGCCTCATCAATGGAATGGTCGGAGTAATCAACCCGGTAAGTCTGTGCCGACGACCGAAAACCCATGCTCATAGCGGTAGAACGAAACGATGACCTGGGAAGCACAATTCGCCCAAGCAAGACGATACCCCTACATGCTCGTCCCGGGACAATCACCTCCCGCCGAAGGAACAGGCTACTCGTCCTCGGCTGCCGACGCCCATAACAAGAGCCCTTTCAGCGGTGGCGCCATAGCCGGTACCGTGGTCGGCGGGCTTGCATTTG
This sequence comes from Aspergillus pseudoviridinutans, assembly GCF_018340605.1. NCBI lineage: Eukaryota > Fungi > Ascomycota > Eurotiomycetes > Eurotiales > Aspergillaceae > Aspergillus > Aspergillus pseudoviridinutans. Next base: position 2,331,666 of record NW_025091286.1, on the reverse strand, counting down.
TTGGCATCCTTCTCGTCCTTGTGATTATGCTCCATCGGAACAGATATAAACAGAACTCATCCTCACATGTCGGGCGGATGGAGCGGACGGCTCACTGGGCTCTCTTTAGTAGTCGAGCCGAGGGAAAGAGTGAGCAGGGATTCACTGCGTCGTCGTCAGTGGGTGGCCATGGTACATTCTCGTCGAGCTCGGGCGCTTCGCCGTCTGCTGTCTCGCCTCCTCTGCAAAATGTTGGATATTTGAACTGGGAGATTGCAACAAGGCAGCCACCGCCGCGGGAAGAGATTCGCCAGCCGAGTGAGTTGGAGGCGAGGAGTGTTGTGGGTGGGAAGCCAGGAGGGATGTACTACGGATGGAGGTGATGTCTCTAGTTCTTCAGATAGTTTGCCATCTTGTATTCTCCTTCCTCTGTTTCCGACGTCTTTGTATTCTACCATTGCGAGTTCTTCAGCCGTGGGAAGCTTCACTATGGGTATTGACTCAGTAGGTACAACAACGCTTTCATTATGAAAATAAATACTATACATAATTTTCATGACCATTTTCGTCGTCTGAGACTCCTTTATGGAATCTCATCATAGATTCTATCACCCGGCTTTGGTGGCTCCAAGAAATCCTTTGGAATCTGAGCCGGCAGCTGATTCTTCTCGGCATACTGGCGGATAGCTTCGAAGTTTTTGCACTGATGCTCTGTGTTGAAGTCTACATACGCCTCTGGGTGATCGGGATGGATCCAGACTTGGCCGAGGACTCCAGTATCAATGGTGCACATGAGTTGCTGCCGTATGATGTCCAGACAGTGGGCTGGTGACTTATTGTCAGTCTTGGTCTTGAGCAGGAACTGCGAAAATACGTACAAACGTGCCGTCGGACGATAAAATCGTCGTTCTTGAAAGCTCCTTGGCCGAGCTTGTGGTAGTAATCGTAGTTATAGTAGAGCGTTTGGCGCAGTAAATTCTTCCCAGGTCAGTATCCACCTTGATATGATAGGGCGAAGACATACTAGACAATGTAAATGATGGAAGCCCTCTACATTCGCCGGATAGCCTCCTCCATACTTCTGGTTGATTTTGACCTGGTCTCGCGCAAGTCCAGACTTTTCTGCATCTTCGGTCGGAACTCGCAGACTCCTATCTACTCATGGTTAGTATTTTGTTTATCTCAGCAGAATATGTCTTACAATTTACACCTAATGCCTCCCATGCTGCATCGACCTCTGGGCTGGCATCTTGCCGGTAAATGTTCTCCTTGAGCAGCGAACCATTAAACCGCTGAGGTTGAAATGTTATGTCGACGTTCGAGGTAACAGGCGCTGTGCTTGTTAATTATGAGATTCTCCAGTTATTAGAAAAACGGAGAACGTACAATAATGAGAAACGTGACGAGTACAGACCCTATCGAGGTCTTGTAGTTGTTGTCCGATGAAGAGTCCAACCAAGCACGAAACGACTGCTGTCGCGACATAGAGCAAGACCTTGAGCCAGGGTCCATGCGATCTAGTTCGAGGCTTTTCGTCATGACTCCAATTCTGGGCTTCCTCGTTGTTGAGTAGGCCATAGTTGGCATCAATATCGTTATCTGAGTCGGAGCGCGCCATTTTGTCCTTGGGATACGTAGGAGGTGATCATCAGTGCAAAAGCTCAGATCAAAGAAGATATAATCCGAACAAGCAACGCGACCGAGGCAATCCTGACCGCAACAACAGTCGGGTGGGTGGCAGTGTGACTACTTCCAGGTAAGTACCGTGCATGTCTCAGCCCCAACCAATGGCGGATTGTGGAGTACCAGGCCCCCCGCCGATGTAACCTGGGATTTGATGAGGTGTAAGACACGGGCTGCCCTGCTGGCAGATCCCTTTCGGCTCTGTGCGACCGAACAACGCTTGGCGGTCTCTTTGTCTCACTAGAAAGATATTAATAGCGATCGCATGATGTAATGACTGATCGACGAGGCTTGGCTTGCAGACAAAGGTCACGAGTGTGCGGAGAGCACCCAATCTCGACTTAGCCGAGAACCCAAGAACTGCAAGCTTAAGACATGCAGATGCCTATTCCGGTTGTTCGTGTATTGAGCTTTTGATCTCCCGGGTGACGGTCGCAGGGGTTGCAACGGGAATCAGAGGTGGTGAACATAGAAGCTGGTGCGATTGACTTTGCAGTTCCATGGCTGCATTTACAATAGACGAACTGCTCGGGAGGGTTATTGTTTGCATTATCTCTGGCGACAAAGGCTTGTACAATGTAACACAGCCGTCGATGTAGCTTTCTGCACCGTATCCTGCCGTATCCCTGATTGGAACACTATGACGAGCTTCTATCCACGCCATCCCAGACCGCTGCAGTCATCAGAGACTTGACCAATAAGCGTTGATCCACGACTTGGAGACAGGAGAGTCATTTGCTACTCTCGGGCATAAATGCGAGCTACAGCAAGGAAATAGGAGCAGTGCACTGTCTATAAAGCCTGCTACCCTGGTCTGCCCAGAAGACTTTCTTCATTCCCTACCACAGAGCAACCTCTACCCTTCATCCTAAACTTTATCATCCAGCACAATGCATCTACTTAGCAAAACTGCTGTCCTCCTCCTGGCTCTGAGCGTCAGCGCCAGACCCATCGAGGAGGCTCGCGCCGAGACAACAAAGGCGCCCGCCGGTTATGGAGACTACAAGAACTATGGCTCCTACGGCAAGTACGGCGACTACGGCCATTACAAGCGCGACGAGCCGGCCACCACCACATCCACAAGCACCGAAACAGAAACTCCTGTTCCGGGATACAGCAATTACGGTGATTATGGAAACTATGGCAAATATGGGAACTATGGTCACTACAAGCGTGACGAAGAGCCCACCACCACTACCACCACCGAGACCACGACTCCTTCTCCCAATCCCGCGGGCTACGGAAACTACGGAGACTACGGCAACTACGGCAAGTATGGGAACTATGGAGAGTACAATGTGAAGAGAGACGACGAGCCCACCACCACTACCACCACCACCACCGAGACCCCGACCCCCACTCCCGGCAGCTATGGTGACTATGGTGACTATGGCAACTATGGCAATTACGGCACCTACGAGAACTATTAGATTGTCGTCCACGGAAAAATGTAAGTTCTCTTTGCTGTGATTGGAAATCGCCCATCCTGATGCATTGCAGTTTGAGAAAGGCTCTGAGGAATGATTACCGACGTGGAGAACCGATGTGGCATATCGAGCGACAACTGTGTTGATGATGATAATCATGTTACACACTCCTTAATCTTGATGTTTTGTCTAGATGAATCATAACATACGAGTGTCTCAAACGTTCATTATAACCGATGTACACTGTAAGGAATAGGAACACCCTTACATAGCAATGTGCATCGATGACTGGTAGAGATGAAGGTGAATGTACCCCCTCCCTCAACAGCCCATTAGAAAAGATCGATATTATCCATCCGCGGGAACTAAATCTCCTGGAAATAAAACACGATAGTAGCTTCTATGAATACGCCCATCGACAGATGAGCACCTTGAGCAGGAGAATGGAGGCCAGTGTGGCGTATGGCTCGTGACTCGTGACAATATTGCAATAATGCTCCTTGCATATATATGCAGGGGGCCACACTGATTAACCTACCGAATGCACCGCTGTACTCAACTCATTTCGGATGCACGATCCTGCTGCCGACGCCAGGCTCAGACTCAGCCTCCGGTGCCTGGTCGGTTATGGCACCGGCGCGAAAGATACCAATTCAGCGTATGACGAAGCATTGGAGACCTCACATACTCATTCGTTTGGTACGTAAGACTGAAGGCATAGGTGCAATAGAAACTAGTCATGTTAGTTCAGGGTCCAGGGCAGTCCTCAATTTATGGCTATTTCGCAGTCATTCAAAGAGTCGAAGCAATTGGCTGTCTTCTAGATCTACTTGCATTTTAAATTTAGATGTGAAAAGCTTGATCAAGGCTAAGTAATTGATCTACAGGAGTTTATTTGGGCGATAGTGGCTGGCCTTGTGAAATTGTTGTTACTGAGACTAATTACCGATTTAAACCAGCAGCGTATAAGGACGAGGTCAGAATCGGATGCTCGCTCGTGTGTTCACTTTCTTCGACTACTGTTGTCGCGTGATCATCAGTAAGCATAGCGAAATGTCGGTGCCAAATCACCCATATACTCCAACTCCTCTTCCGGCAATGCCTGCAAGTCAATTGTCCCATTCGCAATGGCCCGATCACGCTTTTTGTTATCGTACAAAGCTGCCAATAAGTAGACGATAGCCATCACAGCGGAGAAACAGAGGAATGACAGACTGATGATGTACCCGTTACGGTAGCGAGGGGCGCCTTTAGCGAGAAAGGAGTAGGTGGAGATAATCCCGCCGACTGCGAAGGTCAGCATGGACTTTGCCCTGTTAAATCAGGACGTACTGTTCCCAACCCCATGCTGCCATCCCGTCCCTACGCTTCGTCGACGATGACCACCCAGATTCATCGAGAACCAGCAGATCAGCACGGGCATGGCACTGTAGCAGCCACCCGCGACGAGAAACAAAGCACCGTATTGTACCTTGTGATGGTCGTGGACGTTGAGGAGGATCCCAAAACCAGCCATGGCGATGAGCATCGGGATGATAGCAAAGATGAACCGGTGCCGCAATTTGTCAGACAAAAAGGCGATGAGCATGGAGATGAAAAACGCCGCGGCCCAGGGCGGGATGGAGTAGAGCTGTGTTTTGATGACTGAAAGGTCAGTTGAATCTAACCGATAGGAGACATGATCGTACCGTCGTTGCCGTAGGTTTTGATGATCGAAGGAGCAAAATAGGCATACGCTGCTGTCGTCAGTATCTCACCATGAGCAAAGAGTATACACCCGTACCATAAGCCGTGACGCCCTGTCCAAGATACATCGGTCCGCCGATAAAAACCTTGTCTGCTCTGCGTTAGCGATTATCCGTCATGGCGAAGAAAGCATGCTTGCAATCTTTGAAAAAAGCCAGAACATCGCGCCATCCAATGCGCGCGTGTCTGGCAGCTTTGCCCACATCGTCCGCCAGCTTGGAAAGTATGAACAGCCTCTCTTGCTCGCTGAGCCACTTTGCGTCCTCAGGAAATCCTGGGACGATGAAGAAACAGGTCATCGCAACGAGGCAGGTGATCACGCCCTCGATGATAAACACCCAGCGCCAGCCGCGATAGCCACACAGTCCGTCCATTTTCCCGATTCCGCTTGCAAGCAACCCGCCAAACGCACCGGCGATAGTTGATGAGTTGAAGAACAAGCTAAATCGCTTCTGCGCTTCGCTGCGTTTATACCACATGCCAATAAGGTAGTAGCCTGTCCGGGTTAGCAGGTTTCGGGCGCAGGAGGACGAGCTCTAACATCCAGGAGACAAGCCCGATTCAAGCATGCCGAGGAACCAGCGAGTCGTCATTAATCCGCCCCAGTTTGACACAAGGCCTTGACAGACCGTGACCAGACCAAAGCCGAACATGCAAAATGGCACTGCATCTGTAGTCAGTATGTTATTCCTATTTGTGGACACAAACAAGCATACACCACACATGCGGCTTCAATTTCTTCAGAAGGATATTCGACGGAATTTCAAAGATAATGTAAGGCACGAAGAAGATGGTCAAGGCAGTGTTGTATTTCGTGCCTGTTTGAATGTGCAAGTCTTCCTTCAAACCCAAAACCACCGCATTGCCGATGTTAATACTGCAAGATTGGTGAGCATCAGTTATTGCGACATGAGAAGTTGACCCTACCGATCTAGGAATGCCAGCAGAAACATGACACACAAACATGGAAGGACATGCCAGTCAATCTTGGCCATCAACTTTCGCTCGTTGATGGTTGTTGGCGACTGCCCGAGCGATCCTTCTTTGCCCTTCGCGCCAGATTCTTGGTCTGATGCAGTTGTTAGCCTTCTGGAACCTGGTGCCATGGACCACGCGACTGACTGGCTACTTTCATAGCTGACACGCCATAACTCGCGATGATCTTTGAGTTCTAAAGTCACTCGGGGCGATTTGCAAAACTAAAAGTGTGCTTTGCTTTTTCACATCACCGACGTCAGGGGACTGATGATTCATCCTAGGGAAGATAACCATTCTGGCCGGTTGCGGTCGAACTGAACTCTCCATAACTCTAATTTAACTAATTAGATAGCTAGATTCCTATTATGACTTAAGTCTACTAAATTCCATCGAATTCACAAAGTTCTACAGCGTTATTGCTAGTTTCGCATTTCACTGCTGTATATATATACAAATGCTAATTTGACTAGAGTCGAAGAATCAGTCCTTCCTACCTGTCCCTTCTATATGTATGCCTTTTCCCTATGATTATGATTAATTCTACGCGAGATTCCACTACAGCGACGTCTCGAAAACATACTCAAGGCTGAATAGCCTCACAGCAGGCTCTCAGTGCAGCGCTAATGATCCATMAAAGAAATTTTCCTACTCTTCCGAGGATGTACTAGGTCGCTGGACGGAGACAGAGCTCAGACAGCCAGTCTGCTGTTTGATCTACTTCTACGGGTTTGGCCATACATCGGGTTGTGACCGCAGCAAAGAATCCAGAGCCAAAAGTGAGAGTCGCGGCCCATTGCTAGGGATTTCCGATATATAGTCATTTCGCTTCTTGCTCCGCCCCCGCATCCATGTATATCCGCGCGGACGACTGCTTAGACCCTGAACAGATGAGTATTGCAGTCAGCAGTGCTGCAAGCCTAGTCATCTCGCGTGTGCTAAACCTCGGAATTGCTCCGCGTGAGTGGAGAATCTAGAGCGGCCATAACCGACGATCTTCTTGGCCATATTTACAAAAGGCGACAACTCGTATCTGCGATGGTCAAGACGTAAAATTTTTTCGTATCCGTGGGCACTGTTCAGTTGCCGAACTCCACAATGGCCGACCAAAAACCATTTCGCGATCATGATGGAGATCCTGAGGCCAAGAAGGAGCTCGCCGATGAGGAGGTTATTTTGGACGAGGAGACATTGAAGCTCGACCGACAGACACTTGTCCGGCTGGATCTCTTGCTTATGCCCATGACCCTGATGCTATACCTGCTGGCTTGGTTAGATCGTGCAAATGTGGGCAACGCACGAGTGGTAAGTCATCCACCAATTTGACGTCGACGCAGACTGTTGCTAAAGAAGACCATAGGCTGGTTTGGAAAAGGACCTCCATTTGACCGATTTGCAGTACAAAACAGGTACATTTTGTCAACCATCCTTAATTGCTGATACTGACTGCTCAGCTATTACCGTCACTTATGTCCCCTATGTCCTGTCTGAACTTCCCTCCAACCTCTTGCTGAAGATCATCGGGCCCCGTATCCTCCTGCCCACTCTATGCACACTCTGGGGGGTCGTGACAACTCTCCAGTCTCAAGTGCACAACTACTCCGGGTTCCTCGCATGTCGGTTCTTCCTGGGCTTGCTGGAAGGAGGGCTCTTCCCGGGCATCGTCCTCTTCTTGTCCAACTTCTACCGGCGTCACGAACTTCAGGTTCGCATCGCCCTCTTCTTCTCCGCCGCTTCGCTGAGCGGCGCATTCTCCGGCCTTCTCGCCGCCGCAATCCAGCAGATGAGTGGTGTTCGCGGTATGAAGGGCTGGCAGTGGATCTTCCTGCTTGAAGGCTTATTCACCGTCTGCTTTGGTATTTTCTCGTTCCTCGTGCTTCCCAACGGCCCAGAGAAAGTCATCACCTTTCGCCCTGAGCACTCGCAGCGCTGCATCGCCCGCCTGCAGCAAGACAGCAACAACTTCGAAACTGAATCCAAAGTCACATTCAAGGGTGTCATCTCCGTCCTGAAGGATCTCCACGTCTGGATCGCATGTCTCATCCTCTTCTGCAACGGGGCATGCCTCTTCGGACTCGCATATTTCTCGCCATCCATCGTCCAGGCGCTTGGATACAGCCCTACAAAAACGCAGCTGATGACCGTCCCACCTTATGCCTCCGGGTTCATCGTGACAATGCTGACAGCGTACTTTTCCGACCGGCGCCAGCAGCGCGGCGCCGGGGCCTTCGTCACGAGTGGCCTCGCGCTTACTGGCGCCGCGCTGGCCATCAACGGACGTAGCGTGGGCATCCGCTACGCTGCGCTCATGCTTCTCGTGACGGGCGTGTATGCCTGCGCGCCTTGCCTGATTAGCTGGGTTCCGAACAACACGGCCGGCCACCTGCGGCGCGCGACGGCGGTGGCGATGGCGTTCATCGCGACGAATATGGGCGGCATCATGAGTACATGGATCTATCCCAAGGAATCGGCGCCGTACTTCAACCTGGGGATCCGCTTCAATCTTGCGTTGCTGGTAATTGCAATGGTGCTGKCTGTGGTGCAGGTGCTCTTGTTGCGGTTTTTGAATCGGAGGAAGGAGAGAGATCCGTTGAGAGCGCTCCAGGGGCTTGAGGATCTGCCGTATGAGGAGCAGTTTGCCAAGCTAGGGGACAGACACCCGAGATATAAGTATACTTACTAGTACGCTAAGGCCCCTGAAGCTCTGGTATATTAGACTAGCATACCCCTGGATGATACCCTGGGTGTAGTGTAGCCAGATGCTGCAGCCAGGTATCTAGGTCACAGGGGGCTTTACTGGTACTTTAAAAATGAGCCTAGGTATATTGCAGCTTGTGGACAAAGTAAACCATACTTACGCGGTTGAGATACTAGTCGAGCATCTTGACTAGAGTTTCCTAGGATTCATCCCTATCAGTCTGCATTATTCACATGATATCCCTCATCAATAAGGTTTGCCCAACAGTTTTGCCAAAGGCAAGAGAGAGACGCCGGTGCTTCCGTAGAAGTTATTAAACGCCTACGCAGACGTAATAATCCACCCAGAGATTGCTGCAGGTCGCGTCAATCTGCGTGTTCCAGGAGCGGAACTGATCGAAACCGAAACCCGCAGCTATTTCCATCGTGTAGCAGGTATCGCCCGACTTGACCTGGTAAAACTTGGCGCAGTTGCTTACGATGCCGGGCATCTGGGGCTCAGGGCCAGTGGGCGTGGGCTCCGTCGTCGTGGCGCCTGGGACGTGCACGCAAACGTAGTAGCCCAGCCAGAGGTTGGAGCATTCTGTCGTCATGACGGGTTAGGAGGATTTGTTAGGCAAGGGGGGCTCTTGATCAAACATACGGGGCTTAATACTGGGATTCCAGGCCATGAATTGGGCTTCGGTGATGCCGTACTTGGCCTCGATGGTATAGCACTGATCCTGATCGCCGGGCGCGACGAGATGGAACTTGTCACAGTTGGCTACTAGACCCGGTTGGGTGGGCTGGTAGGGGGACGACGACGTGGTGGTTGTGGAGGTCGTGGTCTTCAGCGTAGTAGAGGTTGTCGTCGGGGGCGCTGGGTCGTTCGAGACGGTGCCAAGGAGACAGTAGCTCTGACCGGGAGTGAGATTGGGACACGAGACACCAGGGTTCAACGCTTCGAAAATCTTGACGGTCTGACCCCAGGCCGAAGTGAAGGACTGGCAAGTGTCACCATTGTTGGCCGCCGCGGAGAAGTTGCAGACCACGCTGGCAGACAGCAGCTGGGGGAGCAGTCCCAGGAGGACAGCAGTCTTGTAACCCATGTTTTCAAGATCCAGAGAAGTGGGGGGGGGTGGGTAGTAGAGAGAAAAGGGAAGTTGGACTGTTGATCTAGTCCATGGAGTATACAGTCACTGGCCTCCTTTTATACCTACCTATACCTCCACGTGCTCCTGTAGGCCTTTTCAGTCACGTAACCGATGCATTGAACCACCGGCTATTCGAGTTCAACATTTTTGTATATTGGATGTTGTTGAAGCAGCGTCAGCACTAGCTGGGCTATTTGAGGCCCCTAAGACCCTAGTGCCTATTATAGTACGTTTATACAGTAGTCCAGGTCTGTCGGTGCCGGACATCCGTGCCCAAAGGGTCAGGAACTGCTTACATTAGCTTACTATACTAGCAAAGCAGCTATGGACGACTTTAAGCCTACCGCCGCCTGTAGCAGCCAAACAGACACTACCAGAGGCGGAGCAAGTGCCTGTCTCTCAAATTAGAGTAAGATAATTTTTTCATGGTGACTTTCATGGTGACTTTCATGGTGGCATCTGGCCAGTCTTAGCTTCTGCCAAGAGTCCCCAAAATTGCGCCGAGATGGGGTTCTACACGCGGAGTCCTCCATAGGAGATGAAGCTGATAGCAAATCCATTTCAAATACAACTAATCAACTAGCGTACGAGATTAAGCCCACCAGGAACCGGGGCTTGCTTGTCCCGGGCCTGGGAAAGAACAAATGGGTCATAAGGAGAGAATATGCACAAGTCATGTAAGAGTGTAAGCAAGCCATCCAAAAACCACTAGCAACCATGCTCCACCAACCGCTAATTGCGCTCCAGAGACTGCATTTTTGGCAGCCAGGCAGCTCACCTAGGGAGATGGGACAGTGTATGCATAGGAGGTTAGAGCAGCTGAGATACTCAATACAGCCGTTAGGTTAATCTTGACCTTGCAAGGGCTGGGGGTGGGTGTTGTAGAGGGGATAACTATATAAGAGGGTGCACCACTGTAGCTTTTTTCAGCTAGGATGCTTAGAAGATTGGTTATATTCTAGGCTTGACATAGCGAGTGAGCGCAAGTGTCATCGTCCGTCGCAGCGACGAGATCCGGCTGTGACGTGCTGTTCTTGGTGGTGAAGTAGAGTGAATGGTGTATACTATTGCAGGTGAAGGCCACGCCATCTGTCCGTGCGTCTTGGGAGCAGTTGCTGTATTCAATGGTCCAGGCAAACTGGAAGACTCCCTCAGTGTCCAGATGACTGGTGCTCTCATACAGGAAGTACGGGTCGCTGCTGGAGTAATTGATGGACGACAGATCAAGGTCCGAGGTATTGATGCTATCATTGGCACCGACCCCGCGCTGCTCGATATTCCATGAGAGAACCGGGTTCAGGCTCTGCACGAGGCTCGGGTTTTGGATAGCAAATACGATGGGTGTCAGCTTCGAGGGGGCAAAGGTGTCGTTGCGCGGAAAGATCAAGTCCACTTCCACGACCCCTGGAGCGCTGGAAGCAGCCAAGAGCGACGAAGGAAGCCCATGGCTGATGTTAGGGTGGTGAAGAATTGCAAGAGAGACGAGTTGATGGGGGGCTGGATGTCCTCGTTCTTAACATTTTGTATCGCCTAATTTTGGAAGTTAGGCCCCCTGGCTCGCACCAGTCCAGATAGTCGGCTATAGGCAGTTCTTGGCAATCAGGCGTCCACTCTCAGTATCGACTAGTACTCGACATGACTCGACAGTATTCGGCTACTGCAAGAACTGTCACATCGTGGATGCATCACAAGCACTCCGCCCAGCAAGACAAGCAAGCGAAGCTCTCCGCTCAGTGGCTTGGTCCAACGTGCCTTTGCTTGATCCCTACACTAGGCCAAACGCAGCCCCAAGGTAGGTGATCTGATTACCTACCCACCTGGGATTATTTAGTTAGCTTGGGCTGGTCTGATCCAATCACGATTGGTCAAAGTATGGACCTGAAATTGCCCACGAGAGGAAATGAGAAGACATACTTGTGTAGGTATCAGATGGCTCTCTACTGGCGAAGGAGACAATACAAAAGCCGCGACAAAACCGCTCTGAAAGGATGAGAAGCATTCATTCTTGCTTTTTATTCATTGTCAGTCGTTTATTCCTCATCACACTCCTTTAGACTTTCTTTTTCCTTTCCTTGTTAGGGGCGTTGCCCAAACACAATGACCCCCTTCTGGCTCGGTAGGGCCATAGGGGCTATAGGCCTCTTGCTGTCTGTCGACAGTGCCTCTGCGACGCCAGGAACGCCAGGGTTCAGAAAGCTCGCCAGTCCTGGCTACCGCGGTAGAGACGCATGTCCCGTGGCTTGCAACATCGCAGGACCTAATCCAGACCTTGTTCTATGAGTTCTCTTTGTACGATCAAGTGGATGATCCAGACACTCTTCATCGCATCTATGCTTGTACCTCCTATGGCGCAGACTGGTGCAACCTCCCACAGTCGAAAGGAAAGACTGCGGCTGCTGTCCTGTCTGTGAACTTGACCTATGATTTGGGCTGGTGGGCCTATGGCGCACTCGCTGCCACCGATATCAGCACCATATCCAAGCAGATGCGCCGTACCTGGAGAGTGAGCAAGCCGCGACCAAGAGCAACACGATCCTGTTTGCCCGGTCCGGCTCAGCCTCAGTCTCTACATTACTTAAGCTTGATATATAGCAAGCCCTATTCCTTGATCCACTTTAAGGATATCTCTGGGCCATGATTTTCCACTGCAACAAGCAAACCTATAATTAGTAATGCATCAAACGACCTCACTGCTAAAATATACCTAGCAATAACAGACATATATCAAGGTGCATTAAACTTTACTAAACATCGGAATAAACGTCTCAGCATCAAGACAATATACGCATGCAACACAAGTCCACTCATCATTTAGTTTCTGGTATGCACCAGCTTTCCCTGAACCCACACATTCTTCACATTCCGATCGTCACCACTCCACATCCACTTCTGAATCTGCTCCTGCCAAGTCTCATTTCCGAACAAATTAACATTGCCCACAGGGCCAGACTTGACAATGATCCGACCAGCGGAACCATTCACACCTGCCGCATCAAACGGGCTCTCAGTGCTATTCTTCACAGCACCCAGCTCAATAAGCTGCGCGTCCCAAATCATCCCCTTATCGAAGCCGCCAATGTCATCTGCCATGTCGACGACTGCTGCACCGCCGCGGGTGGCTAGATAGAGACTATCCTCGACAGAAAGCTTCTCATGTCCAGTCGACGATGAGTTACCTGTCATCGCTTGGAATTCGGTGCTGTATCCTAGCAATCTAGACACCAGGCAAGCCTGTCGGGCCGCTTCAAGCATGCTGGGGCTGTACCCGCCACTCACATCMGTGCCCAGACCAACCGTGAGGCCTTCGTCGAGCATGATGCGGACAGGAGCAAGTCCAGAGCCGAGGGCGGAGTTTGACGCTGGGCAGTGCGATACCTTGGAGCCACGCTCGCGGATGAGAGTGCGCTCGTCGTGGGTGAGGTGCACCCCGTGCGCGAGGATGGTGCGGGAGGTAAGCAGGTGAGCCTTGTCGTAGACATCGGCGTAGCTGGTTGCCTCCGGGAACAGTTGGTGGACGAGGTCGACCTCCTCGGTGGTCTCGGAGATATGTGTTTGGATGTGGAGCGGCGGGTTGTAGGATGCGGCCAGTTTGCCGAGGCCATCGAGGGAGTGGATCGAGCAGCTTGGGGCGAATCTGGGAGTGATGATGGGGTTGATCAACGCTCCTTTCGGGTCAAGGGCCCGGATGTAATCAATTGTCGACATTGTTGCGTTCAAGCCCTCGTCGGCGGATTGGTCTACATAATACGGCGGGCATTGATCGCGGTTGTCCATGCAGACGCGGCCGATGAAGGCGCGTTGGCCGCGGGAGTGGCAGATTGCAGCCAGGGCGTTGGTGGCCGGGACATGGATGGTGGCGAAGTAAGATGCGCATGTTGTGCCATGGGCAAGAGTGCGTGCGACCACTTGATCATAAACGCGCAGGGCCTCGGAGGGCGCGTCTTTGGGATCAGTCTTTTGGTTGTTTGGGTCTGACTTGGAGCCGAAGCTAGCTTCTAGCGGGAAGGTGTATTCATTCAGCCAATCCAAGAGGCCTGCTGATCCGAACAGCCCAATGTTGGGGAACTGCGGCGCGTGGATGTGGGTGTCTTTACGGTCAGTACTTGTAGATGGTCAACGAAGTAGATAGGACATACCGATGAATCCGGGAAAGAAGAACTCGTTTCGTTCATCGACTGACTCCACAACTTTGACTTTGGTGGATGCATTGGCATTGTCATTGGCTGTGACATCGGCGTCTGTCCATCCGTGGCGAGATAGGAAGGACTGGAAGCTGAAATCGTCACGAACTTGCCAATCATAGCCCTTTATACGGCCATCTTCAGAAGAGACCCAGAGGGCACCTTGTTTTCGGACCAGTTCTGGCTTCGCCGAACTCGAATTAAGCCGGGCGAGATGAATAAATGTACCGCGATAGACGGTGTATGGGTATGCGGTGGCATTTGCCCCGGTGCCGCAAGCATTAAGCAACGCAAGCAACCACCATAATGCAGGCAACACAGAAAAACTGGCAACTTTCAGAATCATAACGAAAACAGGTGCAGATGGATGCTCACTGTTTGGATCAGTCCACCATCCCGAGGACAGCGTAGATTGATATATCCTGAGCGATGCTGCAGAAATGAACGGTCAGGATGAGCAACACGCCTAGCAATTTCACCGTGGAGTGTGAAGGTGCACCTGCTGGATTCGAAGGCGGTCTTCGCCGCAGCAGCAGCGTCTGGCAGTCTGAGTTCAGGTAAGGACCTGATTGTTCGCGAGTGTTTTGAGCTCGGTGTTCGGCCGTTTCCGACAGATTGCTCGTATTAGGGACATATCAGAAAGAAAAACAGGTAAATGATGCGGGAGTGTGTGTCACGAGTCCAGATGTACGGTAAGCTGATCATTGGTAAGAGGCGCTCTAATAAGCGGTCGCGTTCAAGTATGCGCATTTGTACAAAGTATGGCATGGAGATGATAAGTTAACTACGCAGATGGTGTTTCTGTGCTGGTGAACAATGTACCCGATATGATAACTTAAATCGAGCATTCGAGGTTGGGACTACTTGCGAGCGTAAACTTGCAAAGCTTCTCGATACCACGAGCCAGGAGTCCTCTTGTGGAGAACGAGTGAACTAGAAACTAAGGTCGACAAAAACGCCGGCACATGTCCTGATATTGGGAGATATCGGACAAAGCCGAAGCCTTAACTTGCAAATCCTTTCCCTTTGAAGTAAGTGAGTGCTATCCTTCGACGCACGATCCCTCTTCCCCCACCGACCCAAACAACCAATTCTAGCAAAGAAAGTGGTTTGAGGGGACTTTGCACGAGGGTCCTTTCTAGGGAGCCCGGGTCACATTGCGTTCATCGAAGTCACGAGAGGAAGCATATATTACTTTCAATCATTTATGCCGAGAGAATATATATTAGTTTAGGTTTCCCTGTACCGTTATGCAAATGCAAGGCATAGTCTGTTACCCTTCCACTTGGTTCCTTACTATATGGACATGTAATATGCATTTCTGATGACGCAGGGATCAAATTTTAGCAGTACATATTTGAACACTACTACATATAGATCTAGTATTCACATCTAGTTATTAAATATAATATAATTAAAGATCGATTTAGATTAGTTACTTTCTGTCCTACGTCCTCATACAACCCCTTCCAATCCCCATATCCAGATTCCTTGCTGACTCCATAGTCAACGTACCCTTCGCTCGACATCGGCAGGTAAAAGATGTATCCTGATTGTACGTCGACGTCGGATACTGAACGCCATGAATCGGAGATATTTCAAGGGAACAGGATATCCCAGATTGGCCTATCGGATCAAATACTGGGCGAGAGCTTTCCCTTCCGCCGGTGTTAGATACTGTTGGCTTTTCGCCTTGTCTTGTATGGAGCGCCGTCCGTGGGACACGGTAGCGTAAGCGACATCGCCATGTCTTGCAGCCATCTCCACGCGGGAAAAGTTGAACTAATTACTAGATCAGGCGGATTGTTATGGTTCCATTAGGTTGCCTTATTTAATTTACTTAATTTAAAACCACTAGCTACATGACTCATTTTATTAGTTTGTAAGAAACTAAAAGGGACTCTTAAAGCCTAGAAGGCTTCTAGGTTATTAATAGTTAATGGACTTAGATTAGGCAACCTTGCTTTAAAAGTTGGACGCCTGAAAAAATTCTCTGAGACTAGCCTTGACAAAGGCCTTGCCATTGGGCTCCTTGTCCCATGATGTCACGTCAATCCGCAATACTAACCTGCTTAGCTGTAGCTCTAGCCCTCAGCCTTCGCTCAGCCTTCGGTGATTATCCGCTGCTAGCCTACTGCACCTTATAGTCGGACTCACAAGCACGTACGTACATTTAAAAAGAAAAAAGGTTTGCCAGCTTGAACATCTACGTATTAAGTATAACTTTCACTGTTGATAAGGATCGGTAACGTTACCCCTATCTTGCTTGATCCGGCTTGTTTTAACTTGGTCTGAGGCTTTTCTGAGCCAGTCTACCGCCCAACATTCCGACATGGCAGACAACAACATCCGAGACCGCTTGAGGTCGCTGGCCTTCGACCTTGGCGAGGCCAGGGATGCTCTTCGCGGCAAAGCTGTCCCAGTGGCTCTTGGACGCAGAATTACGCGACTTTGCGTCATCCGTGGCATTCGATACCACGAGCAGTTCGCCGAGCATCCAGACCTAGAACAGCTCAGGCAATATGTGCCAGAAGTCTCCCGTGCTTTAAACGCTCGCGCGATCATGAGCAACAAGATCCCCTCTATGCCTGAAGCGCGAGATAGACCCTACTGCATCTGGCACCCTCAGGTGGCATCGCAAGACACCTACAGGAAGCTGTGGCAGCAGTATCCTGACATGTCGTACCAGATTGCTCGCGCGTGCGCCGTAGCCAACTATGTGGAACTGTATCTCGAGATGCATCTGTTACCTGATGTCTCTGTTGCCGAGGAAGCCCGCGCTAGTGGATCCATGGAAATCTATGAAGCCATCATGCGAAATCCTGTTCGATATCGCATCATGAATGATTACACCAGAGAGATTACGATGCAGAATCCACAGCCTGCATGTTTGAACGACGATACAGCCATCGTATCCACTCTAGATATTAAACAAGGCATCCGAAAACCCCGAGGTAGAGAGATAGAACCTATCATTGAAGGAGCAACCATTGAAGAGTCCCAAGATGCCGACGATATGTTTGATGACGAGTACTATCTTAACCCCTTTCCTGGGTTTGATGAAAAGATGTTCAACATTACAGAGGACATGAACGTGGGCGAGGTGAATTCAGAAGAACCACAGCTGAATTACCTACCTGAACTGCTCTCTGAACCTCTCCCCGTTGATTTGCCACAGGGCAACAAGGACGTTTTGATCCTGATGGCGGCCTATTATGGGAACATCGAAAGATATGCAAGACTGCGTCGTCCTCGCATGATTGAAGGGGAGCCAGGGTGCCTCGTGCGTGGGATCTATCACAACTCTATGTTCGCCCTCTGGTGTAGGACCCAAACTATACCAGACTGGCCGGCCAGCTCGCATGCCGCGAGCGCGATACATGCTCGGATGATTATGAACAATGACTTGAGTCGTATCATTGATCTGGACACGAGGCAACCCTATAAAGAATTTCTTGCCCACATGCCATACCTAATCTGGTTCCCTAATCCAGCTGCTCACAATACATACAAGACTCTAGCGAGCACAGTGGCTGAGATGAGGCCGTCAGTCTTACACGCAGCGGTCTATACAGAGGATAAAGATCTCTTCGACTGGATGCTGGACGACCTCGGCGTGGCCCCGACCCCCCCTGCTTTTCAGGAAGCCAGGGTTCGAAACAGGGGAAGGGGAGACGCTCCTTCCTACTTCGTGCGCCGTCTAGAGGCTTGCAGTCAAGAACTAGGGATAGATCTTGCCGCTCCGGTTGAAAGTTTCAAAATGTACTCGGCGAAACCGCGGCGGAGTAGTACATGGTTGGCGAAGGAGCTGACACCGGGGGAAGTTCATAGCTCGGTGGAGGATTGGGGATTTTATGATGGATACATAGTAGATGCTTCCCAAGTGGAGTTGTTTGCATCAGCACCTGAATCTTGGCGGCCAGACTCATGGAAAGTTGAACTAGACTATGAGGACTGGCCGAAAAGGGGAAACACTGACGAGTAGCTTAGACGCATTAAGTTCCTAGTAATTGAGAGTTTCAGAGCTACTTTGCGAGTCACCTCTACAATGGGCCTAGACATAGTTTGCGTCTTAAAAGGTGCGGTTGTCGGTTGCGCCGTTGCGCGTCCGATGCCTTGGAAATGGAGATGTACTGAAGCATAGGCGAATGGTAGAGGAGAGGGAGGAAGACGCAAGCAAGATTGTCCAACACCGAATAGGATACGGATGCAGACATTGAGAGATCTGCTGATCGACATCAAAGAAGCTGATGTGGAAGTGGTAGGAGGAAGCCTGGTTGAGGTCACCAAAACAGATGAGGATGACGGTTACGGGACTCCTTACGGGGAAATGGCACAAATTTTCATGTCATTATGGCTCTAAACCATGGCTATTATCTTACAAAGCACAACCATTGCGAAGGACTTGCTCAGCGACAACAACCCATAGCTGTCCCGACGCTAGTTCTCACACATCCTATTGCTGACCGGGCGGCCAACACAGTGACAAATGGACGGCAAAGAAGCAGGACGAGTTCCCCAACTACATGGGCCAATATATCTCCGCCTGGGGCAACATTACCGAGAAGTCGCTGTCAACGTTATTCGACGGCTCCGACGACTCGCTCAACCGGCTGACAGACCTGATCTCAGACGGCAAGCTCATCGAAGGCAAGGGGATGGCACCACTCGGCCCACATGCTCCGGGAGAGAGCGCGAGCGCACTACGAGCGAACATCAGCAAAGCGTTCTTTAGATTCGCCGTCCCGTCCATCTAGACCGTTTCAGGCACGTACGGGTTCGTCATTGATTCGGGCTACGAGTGCGGCACCATCGACCCGATGGGCGATTACCTGGACGAGGACACGATGCACGCGATGGGAGGCTACTACGGCGGGAATCTCTATTACCTTCCCAGTCTGAAGGGAGATGGGTCGACCTGCACTGAGGGAGGGTGCATTGATAACAAGTTCTCTGCCCCGCCGGGCGTCGACTCCCAGGACGGAAAGGACTTTGGAGGTGTCACCGTTGCCGATATCACCAAGGGGTGAGTTCCACTTCCCAGCTTGGTTGACCGGGGATAAACTGACTACTGACCCATTAGATCAGTCCGTACATACCAGCAGAACGGCAACAGAACGACGGCGGCGTGGCCGACCCCAGCAACAGTGGGACACTAGAGGACCTCCACCACAGGACGTCACGACCCCAGGCTTCATCCGCCTGCCAGTGTGTAGCGCCGACTTCGCCTTCAAGGCCTGGGATCAGTCCGGAGGCCCCTACACCAATGTGGCCAACTACCCCTGTCTCCCGCACCAGGTACCAGACCACTGCGGCGACTCGGTGTTTGTCAACCTGACCAGCGACGCGTCCCTGAGCGTGTCGGACTGCATGCAGATCGTGAAGAACATCCAGAACACGGATGGCGATTGGGAGGTCAGAACGCGATCGGCAATCAGCACCACCTCGTGCAGTTCGGCTCGTGCGCCTTTGGGGTCCAGGGCCAGGGGAAGAAAGGCAACATCGACTTCAACGTTGGTGCTCAGGACATTGTTGATGTCACTACTGACTCTGTCAGGCAGTTTGGCGGGTCTGGAAAGGTAGGTGCTAAGGGGGTGATGTCTTGCGATGGAACAGTCATGGTCCAGCAGGTCGAATGGGGGCTATATTAGCTGTAGGATGTGCTTGTACACTTCTAGCGGTATAATAGGAGAACTCAGCAGCTCAGTTTGTCTCTTCACCCTTGTGGATATATCAAAGTCCCTTTGTTGTTATGTCACCTGCCACATCTAGTCCAGTGCCCAACCAATCATTACTCAATATTCGAAAACACGGTTGACTAGCCGAATGAGATCTACAACAATGGCCTTTAGACTTAGTATCCGAATGTGAATGTTAGCGACACGATCCGACACGTGGGGCAAGTTACCCATTCATTTGCCAAGAGCGGGAAGGGGGAGGCCGCTCACTGTGGAATGTGGGAGAACACGGGATATACCTCTATTGATATTTGCACTCTATGGTCATCACTCATATTTATCAACAATGATATTGCATGCGACTGGGAACGTATTACAATGATATAAATGCTTACGGTAGTCTAGATTACAACCATGGGGTAAAGCGCGCATTCGAGCAAATTGTGACTAAGACAGGATGCGGGTGATGTCATTCTGCACCCTCTAGATGCTTGCAGTAAAAGGTTTTTTAGTACTAGCAATGATCATACAACACGACGGGCCGAGTCATGAGCCTTTGGGCCGGAAATGTCGGAAGTACAAGTTCTCTTCAGGGTCTGAATAAATGCGGGCTGGACATCTGCATTCCCGTCCAGCCCGCTCAGGCCGACTCACTCCTAGAAGAATTGGACCACCACATCAGAAAATCGCCATGGAAGTGATCCTACCAAGATGGCTACCCCTATCAATATACGCTTGGTTTGTTCAGGAGGTTGCCTTTCATGCCGCCGGACTTGTCTTCGAATGGTGCGACCGCACCACTAGCATGCCCCATCTGAAGGTCCGCGATGTCGACCGCAAGCCGTACATGCAGATGCTGCCACGAGTGTTGTTCAACCAGTGTTTCATTCTGCTTCCAAGCATGATGCTCGTACAGGCAATGGGCTACTGTTTCGTGGGGCCAACGCACCTGCATCCCCTACACTTTCTTCTGTCGCTCCCGGCCATGGCCGTCGGTCATGACGTGGTGCAATATCTCACTCATCGGTATCTGCTTCATAATCCGAACCTACGACTTATGCGCCTTCTGCAGCACTCGCTGCATCACTCAACAGGAGCCAGTCGGGGAATCAGCGCATGCTACATGTCCGCCCCGGACTTCTTTCTCGAGATTGTTCTGCCGTATCTTGTCCCTCTGGCGCTGGTAGGAGGCGGCGGCGCAGATGTTCTCTTCCATTCTCTTGTCGCGGGTACGGGAGCTATAGGTGGTGTGTACGAGCACTCGGGGTACGATTTTTCTGCAGTGTTCTCACCAAAGAGCTTCATGGGAGGGAAAGGACAGTTGTCGAGCTGGACTCCAGATGTTGCAGCCTTGATCCGGGATTTTGTGGATAATCGTGCTCACGGCGAGCATCATTCTCGTGCAAATGTTTCGTTCTCGGATGGATTTGGTAGTCCAGGGATATGCGACAGCTTGTTTGGCACGCGGTGGGATCTGGTGGCTGCGCGTCGGGCAAGAGGAGGAGTGGCAGGCTCAACGGAGGAGCCACATGAACGCGAAATGAAGGGAGTCTGCTTCCCATCTCACCAGCTTTTTTAATACAGCACTGGCCATGCGGTGTGGCCTCTGCTGCTTCTTACACACTTCCTGATGGACCTAATGATCTCAGCACATGTGAATCTCACGATATCCTAATGTCCTATACATGTTTTTATCCTATTAGCACAAATTCCTGGAAACACGAGAGGCGTATCATTGTCTGACTTCCAGTATACCGGCGTCTCCTCAGCCTTGTAGACTTTCATTGTCGAGCATTATCTCAATTCGAACCGAGCCGCTAAATGTGCTCAAGGCAACTATGTACTGTCGCTGAAACAGACAGGCCCTTACGGGTCTAAGCGACGAACACAGTGGCTGACTTGCCAAAATCCTGGTGAGGATAGAGAGTAGTGAGCTTGAGGAAGCTATCAAAGACAAGCAGAAACCCATCGATGCTCTCTACTCTTCCCGGGAGACAAGGTTTGTCCCAGTGGTAACGAAATAATCGACGACAACAGCCCCGAACTGGCCATCAGCAACAATCATGGCTGCTTACGCGCAGCCTCACTTTGTCCAGCGTGGTTTCAATATGCGCCGCGAGAACTTTCGGTTACATCAAGCTCATATGCAAGATCTTGTTGGACCAAGAGAAAAGTACGAATCTCTTCCAAAAAGAAGACATAACGCGGACACGCCGCAAATCTCATCCACTCTGTCTGAAGAATCAGTATTGCGCGCAAGCCATCACAACAGCCGATGGCAATTCGCAACACGGAAGTTGGCCTGTTTCATACTCAGACTGGCTCTACCTATGAATGTAGAATTATGGCGTAATCGTCCTGCACTGCCTCGCAATGGGACCTCGGCTCTTCAACGATCCGAATGCGGGGAAGCTTCTTCGCTTAGCGTTCTCCAGCGGTCTCCTGCGATACATTCCCACTTTTACCATTTAGTTATATCCATGGAGCAATCTACGAGAATCCGCAAAAGAATCCCCAAATCCTGTCGTCGCTGCCATCGACGGAAACAACGATGTGTCGGGTTCCCCACCTGCGCCAATTGCACCGCAGCAAATCAGCCATGTCAACGGTCGGAGACGTCTCCATCTTGGCACCATGGCATGTCCAAGGGTGCATTGGCGCAGCGCATTGAGATGCTGGAGGCACAGCTCTCTGACATCACGGAAAGAACGCCATCTGCCAGTGGAGACCCCCCTGTAAACTCGCCAGTTGCACTACAGGCTGCCCAAGAGGAACGTCAGCCGCTCACAAACGGCCGAGTCTCGGCGTACTTTGGGCCTTCATCCGGCGTGACCATCACCGAGAATCTGAGTCGGATAGTAGAGGACGCTGCTTGGACAGATAAATCGATTCCGATCAGTGACGCAGATCAACAGGAACAACGGTCGCCTGCCACTACAGTTGGGCAAGGCGACGTTGTGCCACCTGACGATGTGGTTGGGATGCAACTCCTCGAGGGATACTTTAGCAATATGCACATGCGATTGCCATTCGTCGACCGCGCGGAAATTCTCCAGCTACACGCTAGACGATCCGATTCGCATGACTTAAGCCCGCAAGAGCGATACGGAATGTTCAAGCTGTTCATGGTGTATGCCATTGGAGCTGCGATGCTACAGGTGACTGAAAGACGCGACTCGACTCCCCCCAGTGCATTTTTTGAAAATGCAATACAATTCGACGACACACTCCGGGAGTCGCTTTCCATTGCTGGAATTGAAGCGCGGATGCTGATGGTCCTGTACGAGTTGCGATCGAGCTCTAGCTCCAGCGTGTGGTACAGCATTGGCCTGGCGATGCGGATCTGCACTGATTTTGGGATGCACCGCGAAACACACTACAGGAGTCTGAGGCCGTATGAGGCGCAGCTGCGGCGAAGATTGTTCTGGAGCGTATACGTGATCGAGCGATATGTGTCGTGGTCGCTTGGACGACCATTTAGCATTGCAGAGGAGGAGATCGATGCGAAGCTTCCGGCTGACACCGAGGTAATGATCAACCACGATGACAAAGTGAAAGACCCATCGAATGTCGCGGATAGAGCAGAAATACCAATCCTCAGACGATTCATTGCCACCGTTCGTCTGCAACGGATCATGTCCTGCATACATACCAAAATCTACCGCGTGGACAGAGAAATGTCTACATTAGTCCCAGAGATTTCTCCGTTATTGGCTTCGCTGGAGGAGTATAAATTGGCACTCCCCCCTCTGGAGCCTCACGAGGATGACTTTATCCAAATGCATTGGAATAACTGTATCCGTGCTCTGCTTCAGCCCTTCTTGAGCATTCTCAATCCAGAGGATGGTCTTATCAAGACCTGCCTGCATGCATCAGGCCAGACGTGCCAGTTTTTCAAGCGCTTGCGCCAGAAGAATGCGTCGGGATACTCATTCCTACTGGTGAATGCGGTGTTTGTTGCCGGACTTACAATGTGGTTGGTGTCTTTGCACCTTTCCAGATTGATCTACCTAACCCTTCTCTTAGTTTCTGTCTGTTCCGATCTCCCCGTCTGTGGACAACGAGCGTTGCAAATGATCTTCGCGCCTGCTCGTCGGCGCTGTTCGTCATGGCGGAGCGCAATCCCAGCCTAAGAAAGTATCGCGACGGCTTGGAGAATACGATTAACCAAGCAATGGACTTTGTCAATGAGGCGTCATCTGGTAGTTTGTGTACATCGAACCAGCCTACAGCGGGAGGAGAGGCGCTGCAGATACCGACCCTGGCCATTCTCGAGGACTCTGGTAATCCTACGGCGAGTGTTTTGGATTCGCACGCCGCACCTTTTTCGGTAGAGGCTCGGGGACACGGAGATCCTCTGGATGTGCGAAATCCGTTCACAGGAATCTTTACCGAAGACTTTTGGACTGGAGACGGGTTCAATCTACCCCTGCTGGATGGCTTTGCTTGGTGACTTGCTTAACTTGCGAAGTAGTAGTGATGGCAAATTCATTTGGAACAGAGTGACTACTTCAATCCAACGAACCAGCAGAGTGCAGACAGACCACAACATGAGAACTACCAATGACACGGGGCAAGAGTATCTTCAATACCTAGGTCCTCTCTGCGCGACTTGCTTGCGGGATCAAAGTATGGGATCTCACCCACGCCGACGGCACGGTTACCGCTCCGCGGACCGAATCCTTCGTGATCGCCTGTGGCAGTGTGGAAGACACTGCGGTTGTCCCAGATTGCTAGCCAGTGCCAGTCAGCTTACAGTGCAGTTGACGAGGTCCAAATCACCTACCAATATCATTCGGCTGGTTCCATTTGAAGCGAACCTGGAGATCATGTCCGTAGGTGATCATGTCATGGAACCATTGTAGCATGTTTGCGCTCTCTCTGCGCGTCAACCCGTTTATCTGCGTAGGAAAGGAGCCTAGGTAGCCCGTCAACTCCCCGGCATAAACAACCTGAAATCAAAAAATGACCACACTCACCTATTGGGAAAATTGACTTCCACCCAGTGATCGGATTCGTCCTCACAACTGGATGAACCGCCGACAATTCTCCTCCCACATTCACCGGCGCCCCGCGCTCCTTCTCGTACAGCTGAAACTTGCCCGACCGCGCCAGCCTTTGGAAACCCACACCCGCATGGGTGGCAGTCAACGTCTCCAGAAACGCCCGGTAGGGCCTACTGATCCGATCGTAGATCTCGTACCCGGATGCCCAGAGCGTGTCGCCTCCGGTGGTGGGCAGCTGCACCAGGCGCAAACTGGAAAAGTCCGCGGGGGCTTTCTCGAACGAGATATCGCTGTGCCAGACGGCCGCCATCTTCGTGTAGTCGGATCCCTTGTAGAGGGTCTTGCGGCCCTCCGAGTTGATGGTGCTGATCTGGGGGTCTGGGTCGCCGAATTCACGTGCGTCGTTTGTGACGGGGTGGATGTGCAGGCCGTGGGCGGATGGACGGCCGGTGAGCTCTCCCATGCGCAGGATGAGTTCTTTCTGGAGGTCATTGGTGAGATCATCCTGGGCACGGAAGAAGACGACTCCCCGTTCAGCGACTGCGAGGTGTTAGCAGTAGCTAGAACGCAGTACTTGTGGGATTATTTACCCATGATGGCCAAGTCGCGAATGCGCTGGTCTGCGGTGGGAGCGCGGAGAATGTCATCGGCAACGTTGCAGGCGCCTTTGACAAACTCGTTCCCAATCACGGGGGTTACCATGACGGGGTTGAAATTGTCCAGAGACCCGGTACTATGCTGTCGTTGAGTCGGCTGCATCGTGGTTGATCCAACTGCCATGGTTTTAAAAGTATATATTGAGAATGACAGTTGTGATCCTTCTTGAACTGTTGCTCATCCATCTTGGAGATGATGGTCCTAGTATATATACAAATGACCGACCTATACGTAGCTCAGTTAAAGGCTTGCAATGCACCTACATCAACCATGTGCCATTATTGATGCCATCGACATTATCCACATCGGCTTTCGGCGTTAGGCCTTAGGCCATCCCTCCGCTTAGTATCGGAGCTAGTCCTGAGGCATCCACTTTTAGCCTGATTTTGTTATCGCCGAGCGGGGGCCTTATCGGATGTCGGCGAAGGACGGCCAATCACAGCTCAGGAATCCGAGATCTGATTGAGTAATGGCCAGCCGAGGATGCCCCAAAGTGGACTAGCGTGTGTCACCCCCCGCATCTTTTGATGTCTCGGTTTCCCCATTGTTGATCTTACTTCTGTCATATATCCAGGAACGGCGCAAAAGTGTTGTTGAAAGGTGCACAAAGAGCAGCTAATACACGGTCAGACTATACCACTCAACATGGAAGGCGACACTCTACCCCTAGCGCAGTACCTCTTCAAACGTCTGCGTCAATTGGGTGTAGACTCTATATTCGGTGTACCTGGTGACTACAATCTGACCCTTCTGGATCACGTCGTACCCTCGGGACTCAACTGGGTTGGAAACTGCAATGAGCTTAACGCGGGGTATGCTGCGGATGGATACGCCCGGATCAAAGGTACTTACTCTCCTCCCTCGTCCTGCTTTGACGGACGCTGATTACTTAGGTATCGGTGCGCTGGTGACCACCTTCGGTGTTGGCGAATTATCCGCTGTCAATGCCATCGCAGGCGCCTATGCAGAGAGAGCTCCTGTCGTACACATTGTTGGGACTCCCATGCGCGCCTCACAGGAGACGCGCGCAATGATCCATCATACCTTTATCGATGGCGAATACCAGCGGTTCGACCGCATGCAGGAACATGTGACAGTAGCGCAAGTCAGTCTGAGTGACCACCGCACGGCGCCTGCGGAGATCGACAGAATCCTGCTGCAATGTCTGCTGCACAGTCGACCGGTGCGCATTACTATACCCGTTGACATGGTGCCCGTGCTTGTCCCCACAGCGGGGTTGGCGTCGAAGGTCGAGATCCCGCCTCCGGTGCGCCAGCCGCAGGTGGAGGAGGCGGCCCTGACTGCTGTGTTGCAGAAGATCTATAACGCGAAGAAGCCCATGATCTTAGTTGACGGAGAGACAAGAGCTTTTGGTACTGTTAATGAAGTGAATCATTTTGTCAAGACGACGGGCTGGCCTACATTTACGTCCGGCTTCGGCAAAGGCTTGATTGACGAGACTCTACCCAACGTCTATGGAGTGTATAGACCTGCTCACAAAGAGTTTGTCGACTCGTGCGACCTGGTCCTGGCTTTCGGACCACACTTTAGCAACACCAACACCTACATCTTCTTGGTAAGACCGCAGGACGAGACGAGTGTTCTACTCAATCCAACCTCCGTCCAAGTCAATAAAGACATTTACCGTGATCTCCCAGTCAAGTATTTCATTCAGCAGCTCACACAGCGACTGGACACATCTAAGATTCCCGCACACCAACATAACTTGGTCCACCCCTCGGCCCTGGTACTCCCAGAAGTGCCTCCTACCGACCTCGTTACACAGACTGCCGGCTTCTGGAGACGACTGTCACCCTTCTTCCGCTCTGGTGATATCGTCCTCGGCGAAACGGGAACGCCAGGCTACGGCGCCAATGATTTTTTCCTCCCCCCACAGACCCGTCTCTTCAAACCAGTCACCTGGCTGTCCATCGGATACATGCTTCCGGCTACCCTGGGAGCGAGCTACGCGCAGCGAGATCTGATTGCACGAAACGAGTACCACAACATCTCCACCGCCCGAACAATCCTCTTCATCGGCGACGGCAGCTTCCAAATGACCGTTCAAGAGCTGAGCACTATCATCCACCACAAACTCAACGTCATTGTCTTCTTGATCAATAATGATGGTTATACGATCGAGAGGTGCATCCATGGCCGGAACCAGGCGTACAACGATGTCGCCCGGTGGCGGTATCTCAAGGCCCCGGAGCTGTTCGGCGCGGATCAAGAGGGCGAATATGCGTCGCGGACATGGGAGATTCGCACCTGGGCGGATTTCGACTCTGTGTTGAAGGATGACCTGCTCGTGAATGGCAAAGGACTGCGGATGGTGGAGGTGTTTATGGACAAGTTTGACGCGCCGGATGTGTTGATGAACTTGCTGAATGCGCAGATTGCGAGGGACAATGCGCAGAACTAGGTTAGCCAATAGACTGGTAATTTAATTTATGCTTCTGCTCTGTGCCCCTCTATCGATGATGTAGGCGGTTTGTCGGCGATAGGACACTAGCTTGGCATCTCCTCTACTTAACGCCGAATTGCGGGGAGACCCATAGTGTATATTCAGAAGGCTAGCATTGAAGCCAATGTACCCCATTAGATCAATCTGCATTGTTATTGATACTATTGGGCTGTTATTTCTCATGATCTACCATGATGGTATCATCAAAATGCCTTCTCCTGCCTTGGCAGAAGATATATCAATCTCTCTTGGCCCGGGGCACTCGAGTATAATCAACTAAACACTCTCGCGCACATCAAACTAGGATCACATCACAACCATGGACAAATCCTCTAATACCAATGTGGAGTCCCTTGATCTCCAGAAGCCCAACAGGGAGGACCAGCTCGAAGAAACCCGTCGGTTCACCCCCCAAGAGCAGCGAAAGATCATCTGGCGCATCGACCGCCGGCTGATTGTCATGCTTGGCTTCCTTCATACTGTTGCCCTAATTGACCGGGGAAACTTGGGCACAGCTGCGGTGGCTGGCATGGTCAAGGAATTACATTTAAAGGGGACGCAATATGTGCGTTTGACTCTGGGTAGTACTTGATATCAGCTAACACCAGCAGAGCACTATTGCAATGGCGTTCTTCCCACCATATATTTGTTTACAGCTATTTGGACCACTCTTGGTACGCCAAATCGGCCCTATTTACTATATCTCCGGAGTGTGCTTCGTTTGGGGAGCCGTAATGGTATGTTTCTCGTTTCTTTCTAGGCAAAGAAGATCCTGACAAAGGAGATGTCCGCCGGATTTGTCAAACGATGGCCCGAGATGGTTGGTATTCGCGTCATCATCGGCGCCCTGGAAGCAGGCTTCTTCCCGGCCTCGATCTACCTCATTGCAACCTGGTATACCCGCTTCGAGATCCAGACGCGATTCGCCGTCTTCTACCTGCTCGGCTGTGTTGCGTCTGCCACAACAGGCATCCTCTCCTACGGTATCACATTCATGGTTAGTTCTTCCCTGTCTCTCTCGTATGAAAAAAACACAGCTAAATAAGAAGAAAGAATGGCCTTGCCGACCTCTCCGCATGGCGCTGGATCTTCATCATCCAAGGTCTCTTGACTTGCCTCCTCGCCTTCATCAGCTACTTTGTCCTCGTCGATTTCCCCGACAAGATGAAAGCCAGTCGACGTTCCTTCCTAACAGACGACGAATACACCTTCGTCATCGATCGCATCCACCGCGACCGCGCGGATGTCGTCGTCGAACCCTTCAGTATGCGCAAGTACCTCTCCGCCGGCCTAGACTTGAACATCTGGGGTTTCGGCCTGGTATACTACTGCACGACGACGACCGCGTACGCCATCGCCTACTTCCTCCCATTGATCTATCATGACGGCATGGGTCTCTCTCAAGGGGCGTCGCTTTGTCTGTTTGCGCCGCCGTACGCGGCCGCGGGGATGGTGATGTATGCGACCTCGTGGGTGGGGGATAAGTATCGGGCGAGGGGGCCGATTATCGTGTTCAATGCAATGCTGACGTTAATTGGATTGCCTCTTATGGTTGTGGTTCTAACTTTCCCTTCCATTCGATCATCGCTGATTGAAAATAATGTCTCCAGGGCTTCGCGACGAGTAACGGGCCGAGACTCTTGGGGTGTTTCTTTACCACCATGGGGACGAATTCGAATGTTCCCGCCGCGATGGCGTACCAGGTGTGTGCCTTTCGTCTTTCTGCTTATATGGATGTCACTGATGATGAGAAGGCGAATAATGTTCGCGGGCAGTGGAAACGCGCCATCAGCAGCGCCATCTTTGTTGGGCTGGGTGCCTGTGGGGGAATGACCGGATCGCTGGTGTTTCGCGCCGAGGATGCCCCCGGCTATCGACCGGGGATTCTGACGTGTATTGGGCTGACAGCGTTAAGTGTAGTGTTGGTTGGATTGCTTTCCGTGCGGATGCATTTGGAGAATCGGAGAGTGGACAGGGGGGAATCGGTTATTGGCGGGTTGGAAGGCTTCAAGTATACGCTGTAGTCCGCAGATGGCAGGAGGGGAGTCAATCTTGAATACAGTCAGATTCGATTTCCATACATCCAATGTACTTGATATTCCGTGCAGTAATAGTCTCATTGCTACATTCACGACGTAATCAAGGCTGCATATTATTTGACGAAGCAGAAACCTTCTTCCAGCTCTCCCGGGACTTCAACTCCTCCCAATATTTCTGGAAACGTGGATACTTTGCAATCAGGTCCGCAAACCCGAACTGTTCCACAAACACCCCGTAGGGCAGATGCGACAGATCCGCAAACGTCACCTGGTCACCGGCAAGGTACTTCTGCTTGGAAAGCACCCGCTCGTAGCCCTGGAGAGTCCGGTCCAGCTGCGCAAGCAGCGCCTTGACGCGCGCTTCATCGGTTTCACCCTGGCCCTTCATGGACTTCCAGACCTTTTCGTAGGCGATCTGTGAGACAAGGGGATCAAAGTAGGAGAGTTCCATGGAGATGGCCTGGTGATTGTCAGTACTCTTCCGAAGAAGTTGAATGCCCGACATACCTGCTGGTACAGAGCATAGGCTTTCAGATCAGACTCTAGGGGTGCGATTTCTGCTCCCTGGCCGCGGTATTTGGCGATGATGTATTGAGCAATGGCTCTGCTTTCTAGGCGAGAATTAGCACGAGAAGAACAATCGCTGCCTGGGAATGCTACCGAAGATTTGAACGCCTGTCTCGGTATCCTGCAGGACGGGCACTTTTCCGAACGGCTGCATTTCTAGGTAAGGCTCCGCCAGGTGTTCTCCCTTGGCCAGGTCGACGTTGACGATTTCAGCATCGACGCCCTTCTCAATGAGCGCGAGGCGCACGCGAGCCGTGCAGGTCGACCAGACGGATCCGTGGAGCTTGAGGACCATTGTTTCTGAACGGTGGAGTGGATTTGATTATTAATTTGAACTTGAGGTTGGGACTGTAAGGTTGAGAACTATGAAGCCAGACTGCGTCTTTATAGTCAATGCCACTTGAAAGTGGGGCCAGATTTGGGCAGTAGTTTTGGGCATGATTACCTAACAAGCAGAAAGAGCTTACGGAATTAATTCCGGCTCGCCGTGGGATTGGATTATTATCAATTTTCCTAGGCGTTCCTGATCCCTCGATCCATCGGACAGATCCTGCACGGACCGTAGCATAATATAGCGTACGGCGAATCTAGCCCTAGAGCAATATAGTCAGATCCAGATTGAACTCCCTTGTCGAAATAAGGGAAGCAGATCAGGGACAGGCGGATCCTTATGTCTGTGCCCTAGCCTCGACCTCATAACCCTTTATTGAAAAAGAGACGCCTATTTTGTCGCAGCTAGAACGCAATGGCTCCGTCACCTCGAGGATACTGTCTTCCAAGGTCCTCCCGTCAATTATCGGCAGGGGCTTTGGCCATGATGCATCATCCCTTATTTCACCAGACGACAATCTCTTCGTAAGGAATCTCCCCTGGATAGTCATCTCTGACAAATGAGGAAATTCATCTCTTGCATGCACCAGATCCATCATTTCAGCCAACATGATCGTCTCCTTCTCATGCCACCATCCAGACATGCACAAAGTCTCGAGCGATGAAGGAAGAAGGTCTACCAACTTCCTTGGAGGGAGCTGTTGATCGTGGTGAAAAAAATGAACCATCTGCAGCTGAAGATTCTTCAATTTTCGAAACTCTCGCAGCGATCCAACCCACTGGTGCTGCCTCTCAAATCCATGCAGCATAGAGCAGGAATCCGAGTCCAGACACAGTGTCTCGAGAGTCTCCGTCCTCGTTGCCAGGTTGGCTATTACCGTAGCCGTCCTTTCGAACATGAACGGACCGGAATCGTAGTACAATTTGAACGACCTCAGGCCGGTGCAGAGTCTTATCAAGCGCTCGAATCCCGTTCGCGAGGTACTCTGCCACAGCTCGAGATGCGTTACGTTCGACGCGCCATTCTTCATCTCAGGAAGAAGCAGATCAGAATCGTAGACCATCTTAGCCGAGAACACCCGCAGCGACGGCAGGTAGACGAATGGCAAGATCGTCTTCAACCCAATCCCACCTGCTCTTCTGCAAGTGGGTTTGAGAAGTACTTTTTCCAGTTTGCCCAACGGGCCACTTCCCATGAACTGGTCCTGACGCAAGATCACTTCGTCGACTAATTTTGCTGCGTACCGGGTCCTGCATTCTTTCCAAACCCATTCGATGTGCCGCAGGTTAGGCAAGATGTAGAGCAGGAGGGCAAGCCAGGCATCGCAGTTCTCCCTGTTCCGGAGCTGTTTCCGCCAAGTGGTCCACCCAGTATGGTAATCGACCAATTCATTGACTTCTGCGACAATCTTATCATCTACTGTTGGCATTGTTATTGAGTAGACATGCTTTTTGGACCAGGCGACCGGCCGACCCAGTATAAGGCTCTCCACGCTGAGGCGAGTCTTCTGATGGTGCAAAAGAAAATGAATCAGCCAGCTGAGGTCCGACGTGCAGTACCCCGCCAGTTCGATCGAACGGAACATACACGGGTATACAATGTCAAACAAACGATGACAACATATGGCGAAATGGAAGCGATCTTTGTGGCTGGTGATATGATCGGTTATTGACAATATGAGCTCTGTCGGGAGTGCTTCAAGTCGTTGCAGAGGCATCATGGAAGTTCATAGTAGCCCTTGCATGTACTAGCTAAGGCCGTGGGACATGTAAATGATCTGCGTGTTGTCGCAAGTCCAGCGGCGGAATAGCTTCGTATGCTCAGTCCATCAGAAATGCTCCAAGCTTCGACTACTTATCTGGTGGCGGCTGTGCGCTAGCCTCGTATTGTGTCGTTGCACTGCCTCGTTGGGCCCAAAATCTAATACTACTCTGGAGAGGCACTAAATATCCTGGTCAACCATTTGATTGGATCCTTCTTTCTCACAATAGGCTATCCCGTTTGTCCCCTGTCATTGGCGGTACTCCTCCGGTAAAGCCAACAGTCAAAAGCCATGCCAGGTAACTCACTCTCACCCAGTCACGGCTGGTGTTTACAGAAATTTTGAATAGCGGTAAAAGTATACCGTGCAAAATGGTGTGGGTAGCTTTCAGGTGCATCACACCAGCTGCTGGATATCCTGCTCAGAGATTTACCTACAAATCAGTCCATAAGCCGTGCCGATGTTGTCCTTGAGGTGAGATTGCCTGCGAAGAATCCTTTCCTTCTATTTAGCACCCGATACATGACTCTTATATATGCTATGTAGGGTATTATAAAGATTAGTCTTCTGATATCATTTTGGTGATGCGAGAGAATGGCAGAGCAGAGTGATCAGCCTCTCTCAATTTCTCTCAGCAGTTCTATTGAGTCAGATTCCATAAAAAAAGCTCAAATGCCGGGCCTGAGATTTATTCCCCTGAATTATAGGTCATTCTCGTCCCTGAATAAGACCAATAGAGCGAAAGTATATATTCATCCCTTGCAGAATTATCGAATTGCACGCTCCCGGGTGGCGCAGTGGCTGAACGCTTGAATAATCAAAACAATATTAACAATCACTAAATATAGATGGAAAAAGCATATGTATGATGAAAAGGAGAATGGTCCAGGATCAGACACTAGGCCAGTCGTTCTCCCACGTCAACTGGTTCCATCCAAACTGGTAGTCCTCGACGGCCTTGCCGATGCGCGTGTCCGCATAGTGATAGTACAAGACAAGCCCCTTGCTTGCGTCGTTGAGGATACCCCTGCGCACAGACATTAGTTCATTCTTTACCTTCTTCAATAAGGGGCGACTTACTGTCCGCCGGGACCGTAGACATAATCATGGCTGGCGAGCAAGAGGGTTCCTCCACTGTTCAAGCACGAAACACCGTTCTTGTCGACCTACGCGTATCAGCGTCAGCAGTGAGCGGTATAGAGAGACAATGGCGGACTTACGAATCCCCCCGTTGCCGAGGTCGACCGACAAACCGAGATATGGTACTCGTCGCCCGGAGCCGGCCAAGTATCATTGTAACCCAGCGCAACACCTCCGGAGAAGGTCAAGTAGAAGTAATTGTTGCGCTCAAACATGAAGGCCGCCTCCTGGCGATGGATTCCGCTGGCATTGTACGCGATCTGGTATGGCGTGGCGCCACTCTTCACTGTGAGGTCGCTGGCCAACTCCACCTGGAACAGGTCATTCCAGTAGGAGCCGAAGTTGAGGTACTGGGTGCCGCCGACGGCGATCCAGTTGGCGTCGATGGTATTGTACGGGCTGGCAGATGTGGACTGGATACCGGTGGAGCCATGGTCGGTCCAGCTGCCGGCTTCCATGGTCTTGGAGGTTGCAACTCCAATGGCCGAGTTCTGCGAGCCAAGCGATGAAACCGCGTAGTAGAGGTAGTATGTCCCATTTTGGTAGTGCACGTCGGGGGCCTGGAATGTTAGAAGACACGAGAGAGGTAAAGGGAAAGGGAGCATACCCAGAGGTTGGTATTCCCGTTTAGGTTGATGGAGGAGCCGTTGGGTAGGACATAGCCGTCGTCCGTCCACGGGCCCTCGAGGCTGCTTGCCGAGGCGACATGGATGCCTCCGCCCGTTGCGAAGCGAAAGTATTTGCCGTCGGATTTACGCTGGTACAGACCAGGATCATGGGTCCAGCAGTCGCCTGAGCAAGCACCGGGGTTTGCATAGGCGTTGACGTTGACGGATGCCAGGAAGAGGAGGATGAGCGTATATAGATACATGGCGAACCTTGTTTTGGTGCCTCTACTCGATATCATATTATAATGATTTCAAAAAGGTTGCACAGGAGCGAACAGCTCTATTTATATCATTCCTGGCCTACTTGGCGCCAGAGGAATCTTTCGGAATTTATCCTATATTGTCAGCCTTTGGACTGAATGCAGCCATCGTAGCCCTCACGGCAACCTCCCGAAAGCCAAGATATCTCTCATCCAGGCGACCCCTTTGTCCCGCAGATGACCGGGCGCAGGGCTGGAGTTGGCCATGCACAGTGGCCCAAAGAGAATCCTATCGCGGGCAATGTCGCGATTGCGCCCAATGATGAGCCTGCAGTCGCAACGCCAACGCGGAAGTGGAGCAAGGCACCAAGTACTGGCATGACTGGTGCTAATCGAATGAAAGTTGCGGCGCTGGAAGTGAAGGTTGGACCTAAGTACAATAATTCTTTGAGCCTTACCTGGTGACCGCCGATCGCGATCTGGCCAAACCTACGGACTTAGCGAGAGACTATTGACCTTAATAGTATTTACTACTCCTTCATTCATAGTATTTTGGTCAGTTTGTGTGACCTCAGACCGCCATTCTGCTTCGCACTTTATCTATCGGAACATATACGGGACTAGTAATGCATCCCTTGCTTGCTACATGCATTCAGTCGAGTGCATTGTCCGAGTGGATAAATCTTTCCGATCGACCATTTCCGAATCATCAGGATCATTAGGAAAACTGTCAGTAGAGAGATCAAACGGTCTAGCGAGTCATGGTTGATGTGCACCATAGTGGGACCGAGTGGGCCATGGGGATCGCGCAAAATAGAGTCAAGATGAGTAGATGACATATCTCCTCTGCAACTAATAAACCTCATTGGATAAAGATAACTCCGAGGCATCCTCTTCGGTGCCTTATAGTGGCTTCAGCCATCCGTTGCCTTACCAGCTTGTAGGTTTATCCCGCCCGAGTCTTACCATGGTCAATGCGATCAGATTGCTCTGTTAGGACAATGCAGCAAATCTTCGAGCCGTGCCACGCCATCGTCGTTAGGAGATAGACGTACAATTTAGCTACAACTCCGGTACTATCGAACCATGAGCTGGAATATGATGTATAGCAATACCTGTTATAGCCATGTGTCAGCAGATATCTGGCACCCTGGCACCCCTGACTCGTTTATCAAGTCAACAGTGCGGCCAGCCAAGATCCTACGGTAAAGATGGTGTGTTGTCGTCTGCACGCTACTGTCCTTGACTTCCGTCATTCTGACTCAGATTGATCGCCGGATACAAGGATCTTATCCTGGTCCATCGATCGTATTGATCCAGTCTTTCTGGGGCAACCCGACCAGGATTCTCGACTTGGTTTGACAGCGAAGATCCGTGGATCATATTGTACTCACAGCCTCTCCTGCTGGCACTTTATTCCTCAGAATGTAGCGTAAGTTTTTATGTACTTTCTGCGGTAAGAGCGCCCAAAGACAGAAATGCGGGGTAACTGTCATCATATTTGCCATTAGCCTTGGGATATAAGCCTCGTGATCTTCCTTAATGGCTTACTTGTAGTGATATCATCGTCCATTAGCGGATCGCACAATTCCTTTTGGTATGAGCACATGCCAACTCACGCTGCAGGAGGAAATGCGGGGAAGGCTCAATGATCGTCTTGGTTCTCCATCACGTACGAATCTGCTGACAGTCCGTTCGGACATGAAGGTCATATGTAGCTAGAGCCGTTCTGATAAGAAAATGACGGTTGTCCGTCCAGTGAGTCTCGCCCTCAGAAGGTTAATCATCTCTCAGGAATTGATATATTAGCACAGGTACGGCCATCAGAGTCCACCTTCACATACTTTTCCTCAGAATTCCACATTCCATATTCTTCACATAATAAGCATATATATCCTCTCCGCTGCCTGCATCGTACCTGAACTGGGTCCCTATCGGTTTCATTCCAGGTGGAGTACCCCTCCACTGAACCCGCCCCTGACGCGTAAGCTGTCGAGTTGCGCCATTCCGAACACGAATGTCCTATGCCAGGGAAGTACGGCAGGGAAGAAATTAATCCAGCTTTGGCAGAAGAAACCGCTGCGCCATAGATCGCTCTGTAGTTGTCCTAGGTGTTGCAGTCCTGCCGAGCAGAGCTTTGCGGACTTCGTCCGATGAGATTGATGTAATAATTGTAGAACGACAGGAACGGGAAGTCACTCGGATTGGACAGTTTTGTTGAAATCTCTTCGTACGAGAGAGGATACCTTGATCCTTAGCGGGGGTTTTTCGTAAACAATATCATCTCTGCTAATACGTAAAATCAGCGAGAGTTTGTCGCACGACTCTCAGTTCTCCCTGCTATCCCAAAAGCCACGATAGCCCATAGTCTCTGAGAGATTCATGTATAAAAAGCTCCTAAGCGATATATACAGGGTCCTTGACAGCAATAGTTCTTCGACAGCGCTTGTTTCTGTATATCGACACCGAGGCACAAAAAGCTTCTACCTATAATAGTTCTTATTCTGTCTTTCTACCGGTTATCATGTCATCAATAAAGGATCGAAACAGTCAACGCCAAGCAGGCCTAAAGTTATACGAGCGGACCAATCACAGACGCCGCTGCATCGAAAGCAGATGAGACGGCATCAAACAGATTTACTATCGCAATAAGCATTTCTAAGCATGATAAACACGTCGGACTTAACGCACTTAGGGTCTATCTCCATAAAAAGAATGTCTATAAAGCCAACAAGTCCAGGAGAAATGTACCTTCCCAACCGCAACAGCTACAATGGCGGCAACCAAAACTATAGTACTTATTACTGGGGGTACGTTTATCAACTTCCATGTGAAGGCGAATCGAACTAACGCCAACAGCAAACAGCGGGATCGGTTTCGAACTTGCCGCCCAGCTAACGGCCAAAGACTCCTACCACGTCCTCATGGGAGTCCGTTCCATGCAAAAAGGCAATGCGGCCCTGGCCCGGCTACAATCCCGCAATCTACCAGGCACCCCGGAGCTGCTCCATCTCGACGTCACCGACGACGAGACTATCCACCGCGCCGCAGAGACGGTTGGAAAAACACACGGGAAACTCGACATCCTCGTCAACAACGCCGCCATAGTAGGTACCGCTCCAAGCCTGCGCCAGCGGTTGCAAGAGGAATTCGATACCAACGCAACTGGCCCGGCTGTCGTGACGGAATCCTTTGCCCCTCTGCTGAAGAAATCCACCAGCTCCCCGCGGATCATAAACATCTCCAGCGGCGCAGGCTCGATTGCCCGTCGTTTGGATCCGTCCTCGGCGTTGTACAAAATGCCAGGCCTGCAGTATCGTGTGAGCAAGGCGGCGCTGCATATGATAACTGCGTGTCAGTGGGTGGAATACGGCCCCGCTATCAAGGTCTTTGCGTACGACCCTGGCTTCACCCAGTCGAATCTCAGCGAAAGAAACACGGCGGAGAATGGGGCTAGGCCGGCTGCTGAGTCGGTGCGGCCGTTGATTGATGTGCTTGAGGGGAAGCGGGATGACGAAGTTGGTCAGTTGTTGCATAACACGGGTGGTTATCCTTGGTAATTGCCAGTCAGGACACAACCTGTTGATAACGGGGGTGAACCCATATCAGACTCGGTGAATTGGCCGCCGAGGAGTGCTAGCAGGGCATTGTTGCATAAAAGTACACTTTCTGTTCGTTCCTCTAGGCTGTATTATTCCTTACAACAATCAATGTATGATCTCCCTCGCAGAAAACGGCCCCGCATCTCTGTCCATCGCTCAATATTCCTACGGTATCCATCTTTTGCTAATGAACGGCAAACTCCTCACCAGTGTCGTTAGCCGCGATATCAGTATTTCCATCTCCCGTACATAACTCAAACTGCCTGGTCCCTATGCCCAATTGTCCATTGAGCCCATCGCCCGCAGCCAAAAGCGATCCATCCGCCGTCAAAGCTACAACATGCGCCGTCCCGCAGCTGCATCGACGATCTGGAGGCAGCTGACAGTATCAGTCGTAATGCCTGCTTCCTGAACTCGGCAGCGCTCATCAGATTAACATCTCCGATTTCGGGCCATTTCTCCGATTTGTAGCTCCAGACGAACAGCTGTCCTGCACGAGAGATACCAACATTGTAACATCTTCCTGTAGCCAGCTTCTTGATAGGCGGCAGTGGTAAGCTCCGGGGCGTGTAATCCAGCGCTTCAGGCGGTCGAGACGGCCATCGTTGGGTTGCATCACCAAAAGGGACATAGCGATTCCATGCCTCTTCGAACGCTTCATCCTCGTCCGGTGAATCGGTGGGTTGAACAGTGCTCTTTTCGCCCCAGACATGCACAGTACCAGCCTCGTCGAGCGCAGCGAATTTACTGGTGAGCTTGACGGTAGGAGCTGCGAATGTTACTGCATGAGTGGGGTCTTCCTTGGTCTCATTGTCCGTCAACCAGGCAATCATCGGCTGCCATGAATCGAAGGAAACAACTGCGGGGATCGCTTTGGAGAACAAGGGCAACTGCCCCTGAGATAAGAGCTGGGTTATGCATGCGCGCACTCCGTACCGCAATATGAGAGATTTGTTTTCCCGGAATAGAATTCACTCGCGTGGAGGATTGATCATTTCCATCCTGCGTGAGGAGGATATACAGCTTCCCGTTACTGCAGAGAAAGGCGGCCCTATGGCTTCCCGACAGCACAATAGCTTGTTTGATTCGGCTTGGGTGTATTACATCCGTGACAAGTGCGAGTTCGTCGTCGTTGAGAGAATGATGGCTAAGATGTTTCAAATGATCGTCAACTTGCACAAACGTCGACCCATTGTCGCAGCTGATGATGCGAATATTCCGGCTGGGCTTTGTTAAAGGTCTGAGTTTGAGCGGCCATAGCGGACAGTATGAACAATCTTTCCCTTGATGATTGTGTTCGCAGCAATGCTCTTCGCCGACAGAGCGACGCAGACAGGATCGAGGTTCACCAAGGTAACCATCGCTGTTCTCGCCGCATCCGTATAGGCGCAGTGTCATTGGGACTAAATCCCGCGACGATCCTCTCCTCCTTCTTCCGAATTTGCTTGCGTATCAATGTCGGTGCCGGGGTTACGAAAGGCCTTTCTTGATATGAAAAAAAAAATCCTCGCCACTGTACATATCTGCTTAATGGGAAAAATGTAAAGAAGGTTTACCGGTCACGTACGGCTGAGACTTCCCATGCTAAGGCTTAGTAAAGAGTAAACCGAGTGATCTATATATATTCGAACTTGAGGGGGTTGTAAGATTTAAGGAACTGGGAATGTTGCTTAAATCAAGAGCAGAGATAACAGCGATAAATCATGAAGAAAGACGGAGGCCCCGCGACATCAAGGATGTTCTTCTTCCGACGATCAAAGTAAACACTGCTAAGCTCAAGGCACCAATAACAGTCGTAATAGGCCGATCTCGCATAGAGTCCTTGATAGAGGCCAGGATGTGCTAGTGGGCGATGCAGCAACTGCGGATGAAAAGTGTGGGTTGATAGAATTTAATGCTTGCAGGAGACTGTGAGCGTTGGAAAATTCTCCGTTCCAGCAGCCTTCAATGATCCAACCAAGCCAGATACCCTGTGTACTTGGTAGGAACTCCCTCTCTGGCCAATGAGCTCGGCCGTCGGAGGGAGAGTTATCTTTGAAAAGATCGATTTCACACTTATGACCAGTTACAACTTCGTACATGACTGCTCCAAGGAGGCCAATATCAATTTGGGTGGTGTATCCATTGTCATCCACGGCCTCCATGACAGAATCTAACGGGAGGAGAGATGCTTCTGAGAAATCGCAGATTTTGAGGGACAGATCGGAATCAAGAAGAAAATTTCGGCTGGCAATATCTGCAACAAGCACGCGCCTGTCATGAATATAACTCAACGTGCGAGCCATCTCATTGAACCATGTGAGTTGCAGCTGAGGGGAAGGGCGGCATTTTGCAAGATACGTCCGAAGATCTCCATTGACCACATAAGCAAGTTGCGTGGCTTCATTTGAAAATTTGATACAACGGACAACACCTTCAGAACGATCATCTCCAGGATTTTGCAAGCGACGATAGACATCTTGTTCACGTCTCAAGCTTTCAATGTTCACTTCGACGTCGGAGTCTGAGCTCCATAGATATCTCAAAGGAGTCCTCACAGCCACATCATTCTGAAGCAGAACTACTGCAGAGGCTCCATTCCCAAGAACCTGCTCCTGCGGAATCGGATTGCCTTGGATATCAAGAAAGGGGGAGGACATGGCAACAGAAAGAAAGGCAGGTCGACTGAATTCGATTGAACCGTGAATCAAGGGGTTGGCAAGGATTCTGTATACAGGTTTGCCGTCACGTGAGCTGTATGCTATCGTTCCACAGGAGTTTCGCGTCTACATACAACTCTCATGAGTCCCTTGCGATGCGCTGGGAAGATTCTGCCGCGTTGGCCGAGCTCCCCTCCCACGGGTTTGCAAATGCCGCCCCTCCTTCGGCCGGCTCACACGGTCACACCATTGACTATGGTCAGTTACTCGCGATAGACGCGAATGTCCAAGCCTCATGATCCAGTTCGCGCAGGTTATCGATTCTCAGTGCAAATAATGCCGGGTACCCTTCATTGGCATTCTGTCATTGACTAGAATCGGATTACAAGACGGAGGCTGTCATCCAGCATCCAGATATGCGGTTTTTAGGCGCTTCCGGAGGCATAGCCCAAGGCAACAATGAACATAGCCTTCAGGAATTACCACGTTTCAGATGGACCATGATCAAGCAGGAAAGTACCGATCATTCCGCACCGAAAATGCTGCAGCGTCTCCATTCTGAAATACCTGGCCTGGAGCGGCCAAGAAAAAGGGTGTTTTCCACGTGCCTATTCCCCTTCGGCGCCTCAGTTCTCTCTCTCGCTCTCTGATCCGTTTACTGCGTTCTCGAGCCGCGCGCTCTTGCTTTTTGCGTTTCTTTCTTGCTTCAGCGCTTTCGCCAGACAATAGGCTTTTGAGCCAGTTCATCATTTTAGCTGTGATTGTGGGAACGTGAGATGATATACGGCGTACAGAGCGAGTGTGCCGACTCGAGATCAAGAAGGGTGGACAGCTGTCATTCCGATAAGCCAAAGCCTTGCGATCGCAAGGATTTTATTTCAAGTATTCCTTAGGGCCAGTGGTAGTGAGACACTGCGACGCCACGTTACATTTGTACAGAATGATTATAGTCCCACCGCCAGGAATAGCATCTGGCCCATGGAAGGGTGAGAATATTATTGGAGGATGAGCCACGGCATCGGGCCCGGTAGTGCTTATGCTGCGTTAGGCGTCTCATGCTCACAGTAGACCAAACTTGGCATTGCCTGGCATGACTCAGAATTCGAGTCTTCGATTACAATTGGCGGGCCAGGTAAAATCACTCTTACAGAGAGACTGATGAGACGGGAGTGATCGGTATCAGTGTGCTTTTGAAGTGCATATTCCAAGTCATGCCTTGATTGTATGACTATATAAATGCTACCAATGACCCTACAGGCACGCGTCATTGAGGAATGGTGAGAAATTAATGTTGATCAGAGTAGCAGCTACTGAAAGATCCGAGTCATGCTGTGCTGTGATATCAGTTAGGAACACACTTCCATGGGATTCTGGGGTACCTGGAAACGAAATTTCGACACCATATCATGTATCTTCCATAACTCTTACCCAGCAAAGTCTGAAAACACCTAGATAGCTAGTATAATATACCCTTCCCATCATCCTATATCAGGCATTTCACACCATCTAATAATTCTAATTTCTCTTTCGTATATGATTTCTTTGCTTCATACCTATTGTACAATTTCCTCTTCTAACGCTCGTCTCTGCCCTGAAGAAGCTTCATCATTGAGAGCCTGCGTTCCTCCATTAACATATCGGACTTGAAAGAACGGCTGGTTGTGCGCTCTAGGCATGTTCTTCCCTGTGAATCCCTTACTTCCACATCACAGACGCCGCATTTAAGAAGTATCTCAACAGCATCCAGGTTGACGGCATCCACAGCCTCACTGAGAGCAGTGCTGCCAGATTTGCTACATTCGTTCGGATTAGCTCCATTGTCAAGCAGAAGC
This sequence comes from Aspergillus pseudoviridinutans, assembly GCF_018340605.1. NCBI lineage: Eukaryota > Fungi > Ascomycota > Eurotiomycetes > Eurotiales > Aspergillaceae > Aspergillus > Aspergillus pseudoviridinutans. Next base: position 2,289,260 of record NW_025091286.1, on the reverse strand, counting down.
TGAACGATTTCTGCCCGGTAAATATAATTAATCCCACCAGCGACCCACATGAGAGGAGTGACACCGTTGTTATCCTTAATATTGACTTCGGCCCCTCTGCGGACAAGTGATTGTACTTTTTCATATATACGCGAGAAAGAAAATATCGGCGACCTTCCCATGTTGTCCCTTATATCGAGATCCGCGCCACTATCTATCAAGAGCTCGCAAATCTCAAGGGTTGAGGCGTAATGTAGAGGGGTAGATCCTTTTGAATCTCGCGAGTTTATGTCGGCCCCCATTTGGAGCAGTAATCGCACAATTTGACCCCGATTTCGGTCAACGGCAAAATGGAGGGCTGGCACATACCAAGTCGTCGTCATATTGGCCCCGGCCGAGAGGAGCTGTTGGGCGATATCGCATGATCCTGCCTCGACCGCCTCCAAGAGAGGAGGCAAAGAGCCAGGTCGATCCAAGTTAGGGTCTGCTCCACGCTCCAGGAGCAGCCGTACAATGTCAGCTTGCCTCGATTGGATGGCAGCAGCGAGAGGGCTATCCATGGGGTTATAACCAATCATTCGTTCATTCGGGTCAGCACCAAAATCCAAAACTGTCGTAAGTAGAGAAGGATTCCCGCTTTCAACGGCAAACACTACAGGCCCACCGATCCTAGCATGACTTAGCAAATCAACTCGGCCAGTTGAGAGAATAAGCCTCAGAAGTGGAAGGTCTGGAGTCTTCATTGCATATTCGAAGATTGTAAATTTTCTCGGCGGCTTAAATTCAGACAGGCGCGAAGTTAGAGCGGCCAGATCCTCTTCTTGGAGGGCGTATGACGTACAGCCCGTGGTGAAGAGTACCCTGATCACCTTTTCATTGCGCTTGGCCACAGCGGCAAGGAACGGAGAGGCCCAGCGATGGGAATTTTTGCCAGGCCCATGCCAACAATTTCCACAGTAGAGGCACTCGCAATTATTGAAAATGCCTTTGAGTGATGAAGCCTCAATCGTTGCCTTTAGCAGATGACTGAGATTCCTTTCGGCCAAGGTATATGTGAGTCTCGTCTGTTGGGCATATCTCCGAATTTCGTGCTTTTCAAATAGGTTATACATGCATGTCCACTGGTAAGCATCGAAAGACGTAAGAAAATCTGCCTGAGGAACGCCAGCCTGCTCTGCAGCCTCTGCATGCTGCAAAACGTTATTGACAGCGTAATCCAGGAATGGAAAGCTCTTTGACGCTTTCACCCTCAGGGCTACGGCCTCTGTTGATTTGGCGGGAGGGAGATCGTGGGGCAATATTCTTTCCGTGACGATGTATGCTTTTTTCAGGTAGTTCCAGGAGCAGGATTTTAAGGTTTCGTGACCAAGCACCGTTCTGCTAGCACGCATGTCCCTCCATAGCTCGTCCAAGCCTCCTTCTTTGAGCAAGAAATCGCGGACCGTCTCATGGATAAACTGAACGGTCTTTTGCCTCGACTTGGTCACTTCTATTAAACCTTTAGAGGAGCTTAGGATAAACCGGAAGACAGAATCATCATCCTCTGGCGGTTCCATTAGGTCTGACTCGTTCTCGTTGTCTGACTGAACGGCATAGAAGAGCTCATGCGGACTAAGCGGCCTGTTCGCATAAAGAGTCCATTGCAGGCAAAGAAGCAGGTCTTCCATATTCTGTTTGTCTCGTGTCAGTATGTCTTTGAACAATTCCTTGAGCCTTGGTGGGATTTCTCGCAGTCTTTTCCGTAAGGCTCTCATACGACCCTCATCATATGTCCTCTTCAATATATCAACAACGAGCACAACCCACAAAAAGATTCCCGACGCCTTTTCAATGATTTCCACCTTGACTTCTGGAATCTCTTTGTGTTTAATGCTCGCTAGTTTGCGATCCAAATAGTATGATATGTCTTTCCCATGTTCTTCCTGCCCTTCCAGGATCATTTCAAGTCCCTTATCGAAGGTAACATGGGGGTAGTGGCGACTCGAGAGACAGATATGAAGGGATATCAGACTGGAGGCTGCAAGCTGGCCAAGCTCACCAAAGTAGTCAACCATGTCTCGAACCTCACATTCGTCGCACTCATCTAGAGCATCGATGAAACATATAAGAGGTTGTTGCCCTTCCAAATTCAGAATAACAAGGCGAAAGACATCTTGCAGGCGCTCAAGGCTCCAACTTCCTTGGTTTAGCATCGACGGCTCTACCTCTGAGTCTAATATGTTTTGAAGACGAGGTAACCGATGGAATAACTGAAAGAGAAGAGACCTATACATGCCAGCGGCAGACTTTTCCAGTTCATCTCCTCGCGCATTGAAGAAAAACGAGACGACAATGGCGCCTGCAGTCAGAGGCGTTCGCTTTGTGTTTTCGAACGCAAACTTCATCAAGGTTGATTTCCCCGTTCCTGGGTTGCCCTTGATCCACAGAAATCCATTGTGCTCGTGCGACAATCTGCTATCCAGCCATTTCTGGTACTCAGGCCGGCCGAGCAGCCATTTGCACGTTTCTGAAAAGGCCCTTTTGATTGCCAGCCCACGTTCTTCTCGGCTGTCAAAGTCTAATGTCACGAGGCACAGTCGCCGATGCTCGAGAACAGATGTTGGCAGGCGATGCGTCTGTAACTCGGACTGCGATGTGGGGAGGACCATGCCCAGCAATTCTTTGGCATAGGCAGCTGCCGTCGCCGCTGCAAATTCTTGCCACTCTTTGTTTTTATGGGAATCGGCATAATCACAAATGCCTCTAATTGTTAAACATGGAAAGTTATCAAGGAGTCCAGCTGCTTCCATCTCAAAGCAAAGAATTCCTAGCTCTCTCGCAAATCGATCCCTGACGGCTGCATGCCTCATAACTTGATTTGCTGAGGCAATCGTACCGTAATGAACAGCCGGCGAGCATGATTGTCTCGTCGGTCTCGTCACTGCGAATCTTCGGTTACAGTTTTGGCAACTGTCTCCCTCCTGGTGGGCATAATCTGCCTTAAACAATACGTCGCTTCCGGATTCTTGGGGCCCATACAGTGGCTTCATCTGCGGATACTTGCTCGTCATTTCATCAATTAACGATAATATGCGTGAGTATCCCTCAGTCCGATGTTGCGCTTGAAGCTTGGAGACAGCGGTCAGAAGGAGTGTAGGCGGTTTGTTCAAGACCCCTGTTCGTTCGAATATGCCGTCCCCAATCAACTTTCCGTAGTCATACTGGATCACTCCAGGGCTTTGTGAAGTCGGCATACTGACAACGACGTCCCCAAGTCGAATATCGGCTTTGTCGGTTGGCGCGCCTCCTCCGATTCCGACTAAGAGCCAGAACCTGACGGAAGGGAAGCTCGATCGCATCTGACTGGCCACTGTAGTCGCAGACGTATGCCCGTATACTCCAGCCGGCAGACATGCAATGACACAATTGTGGCCTGCCATAGTGCCAAACGTATATGTGTTATTGTCCATATCCAATTTGCCAGCATCACCGTGAATCTCGTCGAGCATTGCCTGGGCGGCCGCTAGCTCCAGCGGCAAAGCCGATATCCATCCTACTGTGTAGTCTTCGCGGGAGAAAGTTTTGAGCCTTGTTGTCTCAAGACGCCAATTTCTCTCTTCCAATTTCCTTCGTTTGGGGGCCCTGCCCGTTCGTTCGGGGTTGCAATCGCTATTTTCAATCTCGGAGCAGTTCGACATTGTTACCGGGTCAAACCCATGACTTAGGGTCTATATTGATCCTGTACTGGCCATGACTCGTGTAAGCCGCCAAACAGTACATAATGGTCTCTTTTGGCTGAGATTGTCCCTTGAAAGTGCGAAATAGACCACTTACTGCAGGGATTTCTTTCTTGTAATTTGCCTTCGAGCACGGGAGAAACGCCAGCAATCATTTCCTTCTAAGTCGTTCTGTATAAGGATATCCGTGTAGCTCAAGATCTGGTGAAAGAATAAGGGTTCCTGGGAGTGTGAAGGAAAGGAAAATTCGAACAGTGGTGCAGCCTCGCGACAGCCTTGTGGGATCCCTGCCAGTGTGTCACCTGCCATTGGCTTCTTAAGACTGCCACTTCAGGCTGGGCTGTGCCACGCGTCTACCAAATCAGGAAAACAAGAATATCCAGGGATGGTGCATAAAATCTTAGAGAGTGAGAATAGCAACAATTCTCTTTTACTTCCGAAAGAAGATCAACATACATGTTCCTGGTAAAGTATATTGCTTGATGAACTTTGATATTCAGAAAGACCTAGATTGGTTTCTTAGTGTCCTGGGAGAAGACATGCGCCGGTTAAAATATAGCCACTTGCAGCATCAAGAACCTCACTCTGGAACATCTATCCTTTGACGCATTATACACTGTCTTCTGGCACGCTCTTCATGACTGAGGGATAAACAGTCAGGTCAGCCCAGCCATTGATTCTCAACTTCATAACGTGGACACCTAATGGTCCAAGGGCGGTCACTGGCACAAAATTATCCACAAGAATAAGAGTCAATTGCTCATCACCATGAGCCCCTGTTACTCCTGATCCAACCAGAGATGCGGATTTCAATCCCTCAAATTAAATAGCTTCATCGCTTTGTCGCTGCGTCTCGCCATCAGGAAGGCGCAAAGCCACATGCGTCACAGCCGCCCTATACTGAAACTTTTCCAAAGCGCTCTTTACGCACGGGTCGGTAGACCGTCTACGCCAGAGGAATGTCACCGGCCATTGACAGCGTGCAGGCCAGGGTGGCCGCGGATTCAATGTCTGCTTATCAATTTCTCGGTCTTCTACTCGGCTATCTAAGAGCTGGGCATTGCTAGTGGCATCAGTAGTGTAGTCAAGAGTGACAGGCAAGTATCGTCATATTCTTGGACAACTATTAATCCCTGAACCACCAGCCATTCGACTCCTGATACCAACACAAAATCAAGCCCGATATCTCATACAGAATTATAAGTAGCAGCCAACGCTAGATCAAACGACCTTCTAAGCATAAGACGACCACGCATCAGAAGCCATATATCTCACCATAATCACAGCCACTCCCAAGGAAGCCAGTACTTTGGATCGACTTCACGTCGCCGCTCATGGTATCGAATCGCATCATCTCCCAGCTTGTCCCTCTCCTCTGCGGAGAGACCCCAGATCTGCCGAGCAAGCGCATTAAATACCTTCAGCGTTGATATCTGACGCAGTTGGTCGAGGAGCATTCCTCTCTTCTTTTCCGGGTTTTTGACACAGAACTGATAAAGTTCATTGTGCAGCGTGAGTTTTGTGTGTGTCTTGATCTCGCGGGTCTCGGCACCCTCATCGCGCAGGTAGTGGTTGAGATAATAGATGCGCTGCTTCTGCGACGTGCAAAGGACCTCGTACTGGACCCGTCTCTGCATAGTGAAATCGAGATCTTCGACGTTCAGAGCTTGCTCCATGACGTCGACCAGGTCACGGTCGTCTAGGTTCTCGATTATTTTGTGGATAATGTCTAGCTTCAGGAATTGTTCCACATTAAGGTACATGAGCGCTCTCCACCTCTTGTCTGTCGTCTTGGGGTCGCTGGTGGAAGGCGTACTTGTTGCTTGCGAAGTATGAGCGTTGATCTGCGACTCTTGCGTACAGTTCTCGATTGATTCGGTGTTTTCTTCAGCCAGCAAATCAACTATCGTGTTAGTGTGTACTTGGTTCATAAGATGAATGGTACATACCGGCCAACTCATTCTTGTTATCACCATTTGAAGAATCGGAATGATCAGGAGTCCAATGCTCTGTGCCTGTGCCGCTTTCCGAGTCCCACTCCGATCTGTCTAACTGTGTGCGAGATTCGGGGGATCTTGATCGACGCTCCATGGCCCTTTTCACGACTTCCTGGCTGGAAACTTTAGTCATTCTTCGTAGGCTGCTCTTCTCCTAGTGACTGAAGAAATTTTGCAAGCTCTTGTGATAAATATACGGAGATGATGAGAGCGTAAGATCAGTGAACAGACATAGTCATAGATGGCTGCGATATGCCGGTCATTATGACATGGTGCTGAGTACCATATACCTTATGCTTCACCAGCACGTTACTCTAACTTTAAAGACCAACCATGGGATATATCATATCCTACGATATATACATAATACCTGGGACCTTCCAAATAATAAAGCATGCTATTTGGACTATATGCTTTAATGTCTTATGTCCCTGGACAATCCTTACCTGATGATCCCTTCGTTGCGAAGGCTGCATGTTCTGCGCTTGTTCAAACAACCAGGGCCAGCTTTACCAGAGAAAGTCTTACCCCTAACCCACATAACTTTCCAAGACATCAATGAAAACCGCCAAGGCGTCTACCAACCTCTCAAAAGCGTGCCAAAACTCCTCTCCTTGTGTCCAAGTCTGGAATCCTTCACCTGGAGGTCTCACGATTCTTCTATACACCATTCTCACCCTGCTACGCATGATTTCATGAATCACTGCTCCTTCTACGCCCCTCTCCGAAGAACACGAGGGTCCTTGCGGGAGCTGAATATCGCACTGGAGGCACATCACGGCGAACCAGATACGAACCAAAATGAGCAAGTCCCCAGGCCTCGGTTCCTTGGGTCCTTATCTGACTTCCCAGTCTTGGGAACCATCAATATGCAACTGAGTAACCTCATGAATTTCCAAGAACGAACCCATTTCCCCCTCACGCCTTTATGGGAGGTTCTGCCGCGATCCCTTCGCGTATTGTATATCAGAGACTGTCTGGTCCAGTCTTCATCCATGCTGCGTCATGAGTTGGAGACTCTGGCCGCGCATGTCTCCACAGATTACCCCTAAATCCGTAAGATAGGTATGCACTTTGCCATCAAAGAGGTAGAGCCAGGGCTCGGCTGTTGGACTTGCTTAGGCCGCATACCGAAAGCTATAGAGGAAACTGATTATGTCATGGATGATGGAATTGAGTTACTGAAGGAGAGTCTCCGCAAATTGAACGTCCATTTCCAGATCATGCCTCGTGGCCAAGCCTTGCCGTTTCCAGGTCTTTGGGACCATTTTAACGCCATTAAGCACCTAACATGAATGAAAAAGTCCAGCGGGCAGTGAATGATAAACTAGAGCGAAGGCAAGCATACGTACTACCTGATGGTAGAAACTCTAGTAACAGTCTGATTAAGGATCAATGGCCATTAGAGCTATTGCTGTCTTCTAAAATCACTGGGAATCTATATAGGGAGCCATGGGATTAGGTGTCAACACCATAGCCATGGCCTATCTTAATGAAGCCCATACTATTTAATAGAGCTTAAAAATTGTAATCTTACTATTGATAATTATAGACCTAGTCTAGGTTATTAGATAAAATATACTCCCCCTAAACTAAGCTTATAGAAGCTACATAGCTCCATACTATGTAGTTTTCTTATATTATTAGGAGCTAGAAGAGGACTAGAATCAACATTATACGTGGTCATAGAATAGTGCATTCTGCCTGGGTGAGACCAAAACCAAATTTGCTCCACACACATGGTCAACAGAATCTTGTATGCTTAATACATTAACAGGTCTTAGATGCATGCTATCAATGTACTAAGGGCAGGAAAGCAATATGCAACAGGCTATATCTATAAGCTGTATACTCAGCATAAAGATATTCCATTCAATCAACTCTAGTTCCTAGCACAGACAGTATGAAGTCACTATATGAAGAGAATAAACACGGAAATATGGCGTCTAGGGCTGAAACCAAGCCACTAGTCCTTCACAAAAAGTAGGTCGTACAAGGCCTTGGAATAAGGCTTACTATTCCATTCTGTGGATAGGAACAATGACAGGGGAAATGATTTTGGATTTTACATTCAGCTCATAACTTGTCATGAAGTTGACAAGCTTGCAATGTGATATCACACCAAAGTCAATGCGTCTCTACAGCCCAGCGTCTCAAGACCAAATAGGAAGGTGACTTGCGACTGTAGGAACTACGTAGACCTACACACAAACACAACCCCTCAACAGCTTCGATGGTGACAAATCCATTGCATCGGATGAGTCAAGCCGGTTAAAGGTGCGGGTAAAGCACAGCCGAATATCCACTCGTACCTAACTAGTTGACCATGGTTGATTTGAGTGGGGTAATCCCGGGTATCATCCATCTTTAAAGACACCACGTGGCTGGCAATAAATGATGCTATACAGATCATCTTCATCGAGACAATACTTACATCTCTTCAGGACCTCGATCATAACTTGGCCAAGATATTGAGGAAGTCATGCCTCTCACCGAAGAGCAAAAGCAGCACTGGCTGGAACACGGCTTCATCAAGATCCCTCAATGTTTCACCAAGGAAGTTGCCGACAACTGGACAGCCTCCATCTGGGCTCGCCTGGGCATCTCTCCGACGGACAAGTCCACTTGGAACAGTGAAAGAGTCAACATGCCGGGCCATACAGTCGTCAACGTGAAAGACTTTGCGCCAAAGGCATGGGATGCGATCTGTGAGCTCGTCGGCGGGGAAGACCAAGTAACGGATTGGTGCAAGGGCTGGCGGGACTCGTGGATCATCAATCTTGGGAGACCCGAATACAAGCCAGATGATCCGTTGGACTTCCGCACATTGGACAACTGGCACAACGACGGAGATTGGTTCACGCATTTCCTGGATAGCGGGGAGCAAGCACTCTTGGTAATCCCCTTATTCAGCGATATCAAGTCCAAGGGAGGCGGAACTGCAATATGCACCGATGGAATTGGCCTTGTCGCTAAGCATCTGGTCAGTTTTCATTTCCGTATGAGAAGAAGTTAGACTGACTCTATCAGTACGACCACCCCGAAGGAACATGGCCATCGCTCGCATCTCGCTCGGGTCCAAACCCTCCACCTCCAGAGGGAGGCAAGCAGTGGAGAGACTGGGCAAGAGATCCCCAACTCACACGGGCTGAATCCTTCCATGAAGCCACCGGACAAGCAGGCGACGTCTACCTCCTCCACCCGTTCATGTTGCATTCTGCATCGCGCAATCTCCTGCGTGAAGTCCGCATCATCACCAACCCACCCGTCTCGCTCAAAGAGCCCTTCAACTATAACCGACCTGATGGTAAATACAGCCTTGTAGAGCAGAAGACTCTGAATGACCTTGGCCGGCCCGAGGGTTTGCCGGAGTGGAAGATCACACGTGAGAGGGAAATGCTTACCCCCGCGCGTGTGCAGGTTAGTTATTCCCTTTCTTGCTTGAGTTCCAGATCTGACAGTGTTGCAGATACAGGAAGACATGCGCCAGAAGGAGTTGGAACGACTGAAACAGGCGGGATCTTCTGTCACGAAGCTGGGAACTGCCAAGCCTCTCGAGTCGTACTATCCATCATGATGAGCTGGTATTGAGAGCTTTTCGTATAAATACTCGCGGCCTCTGAAGATACTTGAAATTCAGGCATGATGTGCTGAACGCTCTCAATCTCGCTTCTTATTCAAGACTCAAGTCGCTGCGGGGACGCCGGTATTTGTACCGTAATTGCAGAGGAAATATATGCTCTTTAATTGCTGCAAATTTAGAATAGTGCGGGTTTTATTATGGTCATATTAGTGTAGGAAAAGGTGTAAAAGTTCTCCCTTAAGACTCGACAATAGGTGGTTAAAACTGGGGAGATTCCTTTGCATAGATTATATTACGTCTTAATCTAAAGGCCCCCAGATACATACCTAGAGGGGAGAAAAGACCAAAGGAGTACTAAAGACGGAGATTAACTAGGTTCTGCAGCGTATATTCCTTCTAGTAGCTTTAATGCGTAATGCACTTGGCTGCCTCACTATCAGTTAACTGTATTGTATCAATATTAATATTCAATTACTGCAATTTATTATCCAGCATCTAATACATTCCTGTGATTGCCTCTTTCCGTGATCAAGGTTAATTAAACAAAGTTTCCGTATTCATCCGTGATGAAGCTATTCGGAGTTCAATTTCCGTATCAGGAACAGCAGGTGGGGCGTATTTTACTTGGAGAATCTCCATGGTTCATTGGCTTTGGTTGAAGCCCCTGAATAAATCAAAGGTCTTAGCCTGATTCAAAACAGCCGAGATTCCCGTGGCTTTTTCTGCATAGTGTTTGCGGGGAAGCATGCCGGTGCCTGGCAGCTTGAACTCAAAAGCCGAACAAAAAGAGTCCTTAGCGAGCATCTACCAACCAGATCTGGAAGCTCGTTGCATGTTCCAAGTCTGAAGAAGTCAATCCGGCATGAAGATGCGGGGTATAATGACCGAACTAAGGGACTAACAGAAGAAGAGGGACAAGAGTCGGATCGGCGGGCCGTAGGATCTTGACCAAGTCAAGCCAGTCCAATTACCACTGGTTCCTAGCCATCAAGATGAAACGTGGAGGGGCCTATCACTTACCTTAATCTGCAATTCATGAGCGCATTCACAATGGCCGTCTTTGTGAATACTCTCCATTCGCAGATTTACCCTGCGAAATGGCGCTTCTGCAACATCCGTTCAGCAGGATTTCTCCGTCTAGTCGGTGATTCTCCCGGATCAGGCTATAAATACCCGGGTTGAAGAACTCTTGATATTCCATCTCAAGCATAGACTTGTCAAAAGCAACATGGACTCCAAAAGAGGCATTGTGGCAGCTGTGCTGGCCCTGATTCCTCTCGTTTCCGCGCAACAACCTGCTTCGAGTTCTGCTGGTAACCCCAAGCTTACAACATACAAATGCACGACTGCCGGCGGCTGTGTCGCGCAAGATACATCTGTGGTTCTTGATTGGGGCTACCACTGGATCCACACGGTCAATGGGTATACATCTTGCACCACATCTTCCGGAGTCAACAGCACTCTCTGTCCTGATGAGGCCACCTGCGCAAAGAACTGCGTGATCGAGCCAGCCAACTACACCAGCGCCGGTGTGGCCACCTCGGGTAGCTCTCTGACTATGTACCAATATGTCCTGAGCAACGGCGTCTACACCAACGCCTCGCCTCGGCTTTACCTCCTCGGTCCAGACAACAACTATGTCATGATGAAGCTGCTAGGGCAGGAGCTCTCATTCGACGTGGACCTGTCCACGCTCCCCTGCGGTGAAAACGGTGCCTTGTATCTCTCGGAGATGAGCGCCACGGGTGGTCGCAACGAATACAACACTGGAGGCGCCGAGTATGGCTCTGGCTACTGTGATGCGCAATGCCCCGTGGGCACCTGGAGGAACGGCACTCTCAACACCAGCGGCGCAAGCTACTGCTGCAACGAGATGGACATCCTCGAGGCCAACTCTCGCGCCAACTCGTACACACCCCACCCCTGTAGCGCGACAGACTGCGACAAGGGCGGATGCGGCTTCAACCCATACGCTCTAGGCCAGAAGAGCTACTGGGGCCCTGGCGGCACCGTCGACACCTCCAAGCCCTTCACCATCACCACGCAGTTTGTCACCAACGACGGCACCACCACCGGCACCCTGACCGAGATCCGCAGACAGTACATCCAGAACGGCCAAGTGATCGCCAACGCTGTGTCCTCCTCTGGCGTCAACTCCATCACCGAGAACTGGTGCACGTCCGTCGACAGCTCAGCAGCTACCTTTGGCGGACTGACCACGATGGGCCAGGCACTGGGCCGCGGCATGGTCCTCGCCTTCAGCATCTGGAACGATGCCAGCGGCTACATGAACTGGCTTGACAGCGGCAGTTCTGGGCCTTGCAGCAGCACCGAGGGAAACCCGGACCTGATCAAGTCGCAGAACCCCACCACCCATGTCGTCTTCTCCAACATCCGCTGGGGTGATATCGGATCGACTTTCAAGGGTTCTGGTGGCTCGGGTACGACGACCACAACTACCAAGACGTCGACCACGTCGACCACGTCTACCAGGACTACTACTAGCACCGCGCCCGGGGCTACGCAAACCCATTATGGACAATGCGGTGGACAGGGCTGGACCGGACCCACGGTTTGTGCGTCGCCCTACACTTGCCAGACTCAGAACCAGTGGTATTCCCAGTGTCTGTAGTCGTTAGGTATTTTGTACCTTCAATTGTAGTTAGCAATGAGAGCGATCAGTGGAATCTCTGTATATTTAGGATCTTGTAGGAACTTCAAAATGTAGCATGCTAGACATATATTTTTCCGTTGGGCATCAGCGGAAAAGCATTAATAATTTGAAGTTGGCAATAAGGAAGGTATCAACATAGCGCACTGTATTCTCGGAAACACATATTGAGCAGCAAAGGATTCCTAAAACTCCACACTTAAATTTATTCTTGTGCAATTCACAGTATATCAACACGAATGGAATATTCAGGCTTGAGGAAAAAGGAATTGAAGGATTTTTCCTTATATACTCTTAAATCTGCGGTGATGGACATCAATTGGTTCCATGGTCTAGTGGTTATGACTCCGGATTTTGACGCGTGTCAGTTTTCCGGCAACTCGGGTTCAATTCCCGATGGGACCTTCTTTTTTTCTTTTCCACCTTAACATATTCAAGTTTTTACCATCAATGTTGGTTCATTTTTTGTTCTTTTTTTCTCATTGCTTCATTGAACTAGACAATGAAGACTGTATAATGGTGATGGACACCTTACAAATAAATAACGCTGGACTCCCAATCGCTGGGGAAATCACTGAGTGTGCTGAATGGGAAAAGCCCTAGCATTGTCTTTGATCTGCTCTGAAAATTGACTTTAGCTGAGCTTGTCTATTGCTGCCATCATAGGACGCAGTTCTTCTGCACATATTTCTTTGTCTCTGTATTTTACTGTATATAGCGGGACGTAGACGAGGTCAGATCTATTGCAAAGATCAAGCGATCTTATATCAGTCATTACATCGGTAACTCTATAGAAAATCATAACCATTAAGATCCGAATCGATTAGTTCTGCTTATTAGCAGCCACAGCCTCCACATCCTCTGAGCGAGGCGTCACCGTACCAGACTCGCGCATCCAAGTCAGAGTGACCTCTCCACTCAAGAGATACATGTACCAGTAGTACGTGCCTGCACCTGTTAGCACTATCCGCAATCTGAGAGATGGTACTTACCAGCAAACAGTCCGCCCCCAATAATATTCCCCAGCAGGGTGGGAATGATCCCCTTCCAGATGTACAGCCCCACTGTGATCTCGGGCGCCCCCAACCAGATTCCCATAGGGATAAAAGTCATATTTGCAACAACGTGGTCAAAGCCTAGCGAGACGAAGCCGAAGATCGGGAACCAGATGCCCACAAGCTTAGAGGCGAGATCGCGACCCTGCATGCCCAGGAAGCAAGCCAGACTGACCAGCCAGTTGCAGCCAATGCCGCGGAGGAAGATGTGGTGGAAGTCTGGGGTGACCTGTTTCTTGGTGGCGAAGGCGATGGCTTCAGATTTGTAGGGGTCTGCGGCGAAGACATTGCCGTCTGCACAGTGGTCAGACTTGATAGGAGTCAAGGATGGAAATGCTTACAGCCGAAGAGGATAGCGACGACAAAGAGAGATCCAGCCAGGTTGCCCCAGAAGGTCACGAACCAGTGGAGCAACATCTTATACCAGGGGAGTTGGCCTTGGAGGGCAGCGACGGTGGTATACTATGCATGTTAAGTATATTATCATTCGCACAGTGCCAGATTGGAGAACACACCATGAACGAACCAGTGCAGAGGTCCGCTCCCGTCAAGATGATCATAGACAAACCATAAGGGAAAACCAGGGAGGATATCGTGCGAATCAAGCCGGGCGCATTCTCTTGGAACCATGTAGTTGTATTGGTACTCAGAAGCGTTCCACAAGCAAAGGCAAGCAGGCAGCCGGCAGAAAAGGCGCTGAAAAAGACCTTGTCAAGGCGCATATTGCCCTTGCCTACTCCAGCGCGAGCCACCAGCTGGGCGACATCGACCGGAGCGTAGGCATCAAGAGTGACAGTCGCCATGATGGTAACAGCCTTGCTTGACGCAATTCTATTTGCGCTGGCCGCTTTTGATTCTTGAATTCATGGTTTGTTTGGCCTGACGATGAGCGAAAACGAGGAAAAGGATGGGTGATATATGCATGCGGCGTGCCCGTGTTTCATATCTCAGATCTGCACCGGAATATGGGTCTGGAAGTATTATCTGGCCTCTATGCTCTGTACGTAAAGCAATGGCAGTATGCTTAAGCAGGCCAGGCTACATGGCTTCCTCCACCTGTGGCACCTACTAACAAGCCCTGATCCACCACGATCTAAAAATTTCAGATTTCTGCATTGGCCGGGGAACGAGCTCAACCCTTGTCCGACTCCGACTGTACGCTGCATCAGGCCCCCATCAGGATGATAAGAAGGATTACAATTACTGCATTTGGCAATTGAGCGGCGGCTAGTGCAGTCGGATGGGGGCTTATGCCCACCGCACAATGGCCTGCTAGAAGAGATCTCCAAATCACTTGGTAAAACATTTATAGGTGAAATGGTCAAAGGGAATCTGATTCTTCATAACTAAAGGCTGTATAGTCTTATTTACAACTGGATAGGGTAAACACGAGCCTCCTCATCTTTGCATTGGCGGATCAGACCGCAGATATCGGGGGTCAGGTCCTCGGCTCCAAGGCCTTAGGGGCCTCCACCTACTAGCCGAGATAGCGGGGCGGAAAACTGGTCGAATGAGACAGGAAGGAAAAGCGAATCACCTAGGGGTATTATCAATGAGATCGACTCTTAGCCTTGTGTTTTTCTGCGGACTCGAACTGTGGCCGTGATAAAAGTTCGTAGACTGGCAAACCTCTATGACTCGAGATCTAGGGTCAACCTTAACTCGACATCATCCTAGATCTGCTGTTAATCTGATCTATACTCCGTATAAAACCATGGTTTTGCTTTTGGTGGACACTCCCTACCAAGAAGCTTATTTGAGAGAAGCCCTGCCAAGTTGGACATGATGCCGAGTTGCCAACAATGCCCCTATCATAGTCTAAACTATCGCTGGCAAATAACTTTTCTTGGACTAATTATGAACCAATGACAATCCAAAGCGTAGGATCGTGGCCGATGAACTAGTACTATCTGGACGACCTAATCTTCGGCTTGACTTGCGATGACAAACGGCTTATTGTCATCTCCTGCAGGTCTTGCTCTTATGAGATGATCTGACGCCTGATCACAACGTATAAAGAACCTTTCAATGCAAATAAAGAATAATACTAGTGAATCATTAACGAGTGCTACCTCGTTGTGTGCGATAGGGAGATCGCATCGTCGGCACCCAGGAGTCTGATTGCTGAGCGGAAGTTACTTGTCTATCAATGTTGACAAACTATCTGTAATTCTGAGTTATGTCATGGTATCATTAGGACTGAGACCATGCAATATGTTCCATTTTTCACCTGCATGGCCTGGTTTACTCATGCGCATCAAGTTATTATACAGCAATATCCACAGACTGATCGCTAAGCTTATATCAGCTCCCCAAACGCCTCTTTCGATCGCTCTCGTACATTCTGACCTTCAAACTGCCCGCCCTTTGGTTAATATCCCTGTCCGACACTCCTTCGTTCTTCTCTTCTCGGTACAGAAACACCAACGGTAAAGTGTCATTCCGCCACTTTGGAGCCCTGGCTCTCCGCGTCTTCCATACTGTACCGACCAGCGTTACCACTCCAAGCAACCACACCAGAACCGGCAAGACAATCCACTGCCATTGAACAGCAACAAAGGTGATGCTTCTCATCACGTGTCCTGCAGCCATCTGTGCCATGACGGGATCAAAATTCGCGCTGATGTACGCCGAATCGCGGAAACTCTTTGAGATGGCTGCTGCCACATTGTCCATGCTGCAGTTGAACTTGTCTACGGCGTCGAGACTGCAGCCGCTTACGTTGCCCGTGGCCAGGGCCTCAATGACATCCGACCCTGCATAATCCCTTTCGGATGGCGCATAATAGTATGCGAAGGCGTCTTGATTAAGAGCGCCGTTGAAGGTACTTTTCAAAAAGTAGTCGATCGCGACGCGGGCTATGACATCCAGCGAGAAGTTCTGGGTCGGAGAGACTCCCAATTCTGGGCCCCAGTTCGGCTTGAGAGCGTGCTCGTCTACTCTGAGATTGTTTTGCACCCAGGTAGCGAGAACATCCTCGCTGTAGATATTGTTCTCAATGCGAGCCCGAACGCTCTGTACTACTGGCTCAATGGAACACTCGATTGCTTCCCATTTAGTGCCGAAGTCAATCTTCGGTATTCTTCCTCCTCTTTCGCTTGTGATACCTCTTGCTGCGATGAACTGGATCGGACTAAATGTGGCATTTTTGTATACCAGAGCTGAAGCGGGTGTCATGGTCGGGTTTACTGTAAGTGGCTGACAAATCTGCGAGTCTGGAACAAACCAGACTGCCGTGCTGCTGTTTGCAAGCGTTAATGAGCAGTTCAATACTGCAGGATTATACGTGGTATACGTGGTATTGTGGCATGAGGGAATGAGATGATCAGTAACATTGGCGCAGACGGCATGAGCTCCCAACGACGCCACTGGGTTCCAGGTGCAGTTACTCGAGCTGCAGAGGTACTGAGGAATGGTCCATGGCTTGCTCTGATCAGCGTTGAACAGCGAGCTGTACACGTTTGCTTTGAGTACGGGATCGACTCTGCTAGCTGCGTATCCTGTCAGCTATGGATATGGATATTGGAAAAAATTGCTAAGGACCGATTGCCTCACCAGCGCGACCGAGCAAGCCAGCAGTTTCGTATCTGGTGCTGTTTGACAGAAAGGCCTTTTGAGAGGGATCCACCACCAAGTGTGGATAGTAATGAATCAGATTCTGTACGAAGGGATCAAAGGCGAGTGCCAGGATGATAGCCAGGCTACCCCAGACGGCAAAATGCCTACAACTGTTAGCAAGGGGCCATCGCAGTCTTCTGGATTCTGCTTGCCTGGCTTTTAGTATCCAGATGAGCACGGCGCTCCCGTAGAAACCGCGACTGGCCGAGTCAAACGACCGGAGATCCACCATGCGCTGCTGCCTTTGTCCGAACCACACCCACTTCAGTTGTCCGATGCATTCATTGATCGAAAACAAAACACAGGCTTTCGAGATAGTACTCAGCCAGGAAATGAGCGAGTTGAGTGACAACAGCCTCCAGGCAGGCTGGGGTTTGTGATCAAAATGGATGAGCATGGCGACCATAGCAACGAGTGTACCTGCCGAGACCAGCACTGCCAGGACCTCCCAAACATACCAGTCCGAGATGAAGGTCTCTACGGACTTTGGAGGTTGTTCCTTCTCGTCTTGTATCGCAGGGGATGGACTGGAATCTCGTCCAGTCCCGTGACTTTGGTGTGACTGTACATCTTCATCTAATGGTTCGTATGAACGTAAACTGGAAACCGACGATCTTGTCGAGTCTTGTGTATGAACTGGCTGCCATGATTGTTCTTCTTGTGATGACATTCTGGGGGGTTCAATGTGTCGGCTCAAAGTAATGAAAAGACTGATCAATTCCTTCTTCACGCCGAGCAACTGTGATTATTATAAATAGAATCTCACTATGTACACTGAACAGTAACCAGTTACAGGGACTACCAATGCTACGTTGGCAGTGCTTGCGCAAGGGTCTACTGCACTTCTCCCTACCTTAGCCTTGTATACAGCCTGCCAGAGATGACATTTGATAGGCAGATTTCAATATTGACTGATCACATAATACAAATTGCGCCCAGTAAAATGGTCTCGTGCACATCTCACTAAGGTAGGTAGCCTTGCGCACAGCCGGCCAGAGACGGTATATGATAGGCAGATCAATTGGATTTACTCAATACTGGCCAGTCGAATGTTACGAAATACGCCCAGGTCCCCAAGGCCGAAGCTCTGCGCTAATTGAAGGTTAGTTTCTGGTTCATTCAACTCCATCCAATTGTCCATTCCTTCCTCTCTGATTCCCATTGGCAGAGCATTCTTAGAGGGTCTGCTCCGTAAAGAGAAGAAAATAAAGACAGGCAAGCAGATTGATCATGATATATATATATATCCGAGAGAAGCCAGGGCCTGGGGATTAACACTGGTGACTCACTTTATATCCTCGTAGCACTTGATTATTTTATTAACTCACTTACAGTTCAAAATCCCATGGGTGAATGGTATTCTCGTCACTATTGTTAAAGCTCTTGAATATGCACAGTCTGCAGTGTATATGCTTACCTAATCCAGTTAGAGGCATAATCCTGTTCCAGTGAACAACACACAACACAACATCTCCATTGCAACTCTTCCCATCTATTTATCCCAAACGGCATTATCCACTGCACTGATTACTCAATCTGCACTTCACCATGGACAATCTGTCCTTGGTTGTGGTGACCCTCATCCTCATCGCGGGATCTGCTTTCATTCTCCGCATCAGGCATGATCCGCGCGAACCCCCTGTAGTCCACAATGGCATCCCATTCATCGGCCATATGATCGGCTTAGTTCGCCATGGAATCGACTACTACGCGTTGCAGAGGTATGCTCCGTCACGTTTACTACAAGTCTCAATCTAACAGAAACAGCGCCAAACATGGCCTCGAAGCCTTCACCATGGACGTGCTCTTCACCAAAATCTATGTCATCACCACCCCGAATCTAGTCATCGCTGCCCGGCGCCATCACCGCACCATGTCATTTGAGCCCGCCATTACCGGCGCGGCGCGGCGCGTGACCGGCCTCAAAGGACGCGGGTTTGAGCTCCTCAGCGAGAAGCGGCCTGGGGGCGAGAACTTGCACGGGGACGTCGTGAACGCGATGCGTCCAGCCCTCGAGGGAGCGGGGCTGGACGGCATGAATGAGAAGGTGATTGGGTACTTGCTCAGGAGCGTCGACGACTTGCCGACCGCTGCGCCGTTTGATTTTCACGGGTGGTGTCGGTCGGCCCTCACCGTCTCCAGTACGGATGCGGTGTATGGTCCTCTGAATCCGTACCGGTCCAAGGAGCTGCAGGATGCATTCTGGTACGTCTTCCGTCTGTTTTGTGATTAAAGCTAACTGGGTAGGGACTTTGAGGAGAATCTCGCGCTGCTGCTGATGGACGTCGTGCAGAAGGTCACAGCGCGCAAGGCCTGGAAAGCACGGCAGCGGCTCGTCGCGGCCTTTATCGATTATTACCATGCTGGCGGGCATCTCGACTCCTCGCAGTTGACGTATGCTAGGTGGGAGACACAGCAGAAAGGCGGTGCCACGCTGGAGGACATTGCGCGCCTGGAGGCGGCTGCTGCATTAGGAACCTTGTCGAACACAGTTCCGGCCATGTTCTGGTTCATGTTTGACATCTTCTCGCGTCCGGAGTTGTTGGAGGAAGTGCGGGATGAGGTTGCTCAGCATGCAGTCCGGGTTGATGCGCAGGGCGTGCACACTGTTGATCTCGCCGTGATTAAGGAGAAGTGTCCGCTGCTAATGTCGGCGTTCCAGGAGACGCTGCGCCTACGTTCTAATACCGTTCCTATACGGATGATCTTTGAGGACACTATTCTTGATGACCGGTATCTTCTGAAAAAGGGTGGAATCTTGCAGATGCCTGCACACGCGATCAACCGCGACCGGACAATCTGGGGCAGCGATGCGGACGACTACGACCCTCGCCGATTTGTCAAAATCAACCAGTCCGACAGCCGGAAGAAAGCCAACGGATTTCTGTCATTTGGAACATCTCCGCACATTTGTCCGGGCAGACATTTTGCCACCGGGGAGATCCTGGCTCTGATTGCCATGCTTGTGCTTCGATATGACATTGTCCCTCTCGGTGGCGTGTGGAAAGAGCCCAGGGTTAACAAGACAGCTGTTACATCTTCAACAAGGCCTCCTGCGGAAGAATTCAAGGTGGTTGCTACGGCCAGAACGGAGTATGAGGGGGTTAAATGGGCGTTCCGTGTGACGGAGGGCAAGGGGAAGTACGGACTGATCATCGGGTAGTTGGCCATCAGGCAACTGGCTCATAGCATCTTAGCCAGCATGAGCTGCGTGAATCGTTCATGACATTGAATATATTCCCAAAAAGGCTAGCGCTTCGTATGTGATGCTGCCTAAAACCTGTGGCTGCATTCCTGAACTCATCATCTGCTTCATATCACACCAGCCAGTCTTGATACGTATCATCCAGTACGGGATATTCCAGTGAATCCTCTGTACAATAGGACCAGACAGCAAGATGCCTCAGACTCTACGATCAAGCAGGCGTCGCGTAGACTCCCAACAGACCTCAGAAACCAACATCCCGTCTCCAATTCAACCAGTCCACTTCATCACACCACAAGCACGCTCAGATCACCCACAACAAGACATCAACCTGATCCCCCCAGACCTAACGCGCCTCCCAAACCTAAGCACCGAAGAAACAATCCTCCTCCGCAAAAAGCAATCCCGCCTACCCGCGTCCGCATCCGCCACCAACACAACCGCAGCAGACTACGGCCCACACGCCGTTCAAGCCCTCTCTTCAACTCTCATCTTCGCGCAGCACGAAGCAGGCACCGCAGTCTGCATCCACCCAGCCGGATGGCTCCTCACCTGCGCACATTGCTTCGGCGAGACCGAGGCAGAGTGGCGCTCCAACCGGCGGAAATGGCTCCTCTATTTTACGGGCGAAGCAGTGCAAGCCGAGTGTGTAGCCTGGGACGCGAGGCGTGACCTTGCGCTCGCCAGAATAATCGCACTTGAGTGCCTGCCCCCGGCTGCCTCCCAGGGGACTTTAATCCCAAGCTTTGCGTGCGTACCACTAGCAACGCCGTCTGCTTCTCTCAGATCCGAGATACTCTGTATCGGGCAACCGGGTGCCGATGATCTGGAATCATCCGCTCCGCGAAAAACAGCCTACGATCTTATTGAGATTTCTGAAGGTCGATTGCGCGGGTTGATACCCGGTGCTGACCCTCATGATAACGAGGAGATTGGGACCTTGAAGCACGATGCCTGGACGTACTGGGGTCATTCTGGGGCGCCTTTGGTGCGGCTGACTGATGGTGTATTACTGGGCTTGCATTCGTCGTGGGATGATACTACGGCTATGAGGCATGGGGTTCCGCTTGTTGCGCTTAGGGAGTTTCTGAGGGAGAGGTTTCCTGGCGGTTGGGCTATGGAGGACCAGCGTAATGGAGAAGAACGAGAGGTAATCGTGATTGATGATTGATCGTCTTGACTGTTTTACTTGTACATGGCATGCAATGAGTTATAGACAACTTTTATAGCTGTTGTACTCCGCTGTCTCCGCATCGGGAAATGTAGGAGTATAGAACCAAGGCGGGCCAACTCCACCATCCCAACATTTTCACCGAGGGCCCATCTATTCCCGCTGCACCAATCAGAAGAAGTAAAAAATCAAATAAAGTTGGCCGCGGCCAGTCTAAGTTAAAACTCGATATCAATTGACTAATTTGTGTCTGCCAGTCCGTGCGCGTCGGAGCGCATAACCCCGGACATACTCTTTTTCATTTTTTTTTTCTTCCAGGACGCGGACTGAATTACTCTCAATTGACAACAAGATGATTCAAGTTCCCAGCGCAACAGGCGACCCTGAACGGCTTCGCGCCGAAGGCGAGCTATTCGACAAGGATGCCGCGCTGGCGGTGGTCAGCGATGTGGCGATGGAGATCGATCCGGAGGTGGAGAAGCGAGTCCTGCGCAAGATCGACCTCTTCTTCATGCCGGCCATGCTGATCGGGTATGGACTCGTATACTGGGATAAGGCGATTCTCGGCAGCGCGACGCTGTTTGGCATGACCACCGACCTGCACTTGGTGGTCATCGACCACAGCACGACGCCTCCGTCAAAAGACACGTCTCGGCTCAGCTGGGCGACGTCGATTTTCTACTTTGGCATGCTGGCCGGTCTCTACCCGATGACCTTCTTCATGCAGCGCTTCAAAATCCAGCATGTCTTTGGGCCGATCGTCATGCTGTGGGCTGTCACCTGTGCGGCCACTGCAGGGGTAACGACCTGGCAGGGGTTGTATGTGCAGCGCTTCTTCTTAGGTAAGTTCACATCCTTCTGAAGCGAAGCAAGTCTGACAAATCAGGCTTCGTGGAAAGCGTGGTCCCCACCGGCTTCATGACCATCGTCAGCGGCTACTACACGCAAAAGGAGCAGTCCCTGCGCCAGGCGTGGTGGTTCTCCGGCACGGGATGGTTCACCATCATCGGCGGCGCGATGAACTATGGCTTCGGGCAGATCACCTCCGGCTCGTTGAAGCGCTGGCAGTACATCTACATCTTTGCCGGCGTACTGACCTTCTTGTTTGGGATCTGGTGCTGCGCGATGCCCAACTCACCTGTTTCGGCCTGGTTCCTGACGCAGGAGGAGCGCGTCGTCGCCGTCGAGCGCCTCCGCAGGGGCCAGACGGGCGTGCGCTGCCAGAAGATCAAGCTTTCGCAGATCAAGGAGTCTGTGCTGGACGTGAAGATCTACCTGATTGCCATCATGATGGCTGCTGCGTAAGCCTCCCCCTTCAACATTCTAATCGCAAAACTGATCGTGCAGATACACAATCAACGGCGCAATCTCCGGGTTCGGCCCGCTCATCGTCTCCACCTTCGGCTACGACACGCTCGACTCCATCCTCTTCCAATTCCCCGTCGGCGGGATCTGCGTCATTTTCATCCCGTTGTGCGGGTACATCGCCTCGCGCATCCCCAACACCCGCATCCCCATGCTCATCACCTGCTGCCTCCCCGTCATCGCGGGCTGCGCGCTCATCTGGAAATCCACCTGGGGGTACCAGCCCGCCGCGCCGGTAGTCGGCTACGCGCTGACTGGCTTCTTCGGGCCGGTGGTCAGCCTGATCATCACGCTGGGCGCGAGCAACGTCGCGGGCGCCACGAAGAAGACCGTCATGGCGGCGACGGTGTTTGTGGCGTACACGGTCGGCAACATTATCGGGCCGCAGCTGGTCAAGTCGCAGACGGTGGCGCGGCATTACCCGGAGCTGTGGACGGGGTTGATCATCTGCTACTGCGTTACGATTGTGGCGGCGGGAGCGCTGTACGTGGTTCTGTGKAGGGAGAACCGGCGGAGGGAGGCGATGGATCTGGATGAGAGCCAGCGGGATAAGATGGCGTTTCATGATCTGACGGATAAGGAGAATCCGTTCTTTAGATATGTTTTGTAACATCATTTCCACTATACTGCAGACACAAGAATAAAGCTGTCTACCGAACCGGGAGGTAAACACTCATCTCCAGCCCCCCCTTATACGGCAACGTCAAAGTACTAAATCCACTCCCAGGGGCACGCACATACTCCAGGAACTCCTTGTATCCCTCCGCCGAGCTCACCGTGTTGTCCGCCACCACGACAGCGCCATACCTCAGCTTCGGCTGGACCAGCTTCAGCGTGGGGAGCGCCATCGGCGTCCAGACTAACTCGTCATCAGCCACTCGTCACGACGAAGTTGAGAAACTTACTATCAAGCAGAAGCATATCAACCTGATCAGGGAGATTCGTCTTGAGCGTCTCCCGCAGATCGCCCTCGCGGAGGTCAATCACGCTACTGATGGACTCCCCGCACTCGGCCCAGTGCTTGCGCGCCTGCTCGGCCTTGGCCGGCTCGTATTCGGTCGCGATGACAGTCCCTTTGCTGGGTGCCGCAGCGTTTGCGGCGAGGTTATCCGTCACGGCGAGAGCGAGGTAGATGGTGCTCACGCCGTAGGAGGTGCCTGCTTCGACGATGGTGGTTGCGTTGATGGTGCGGGCGAGCTGGTAGATGAAGTGGCACTTGTCTTGCTCGAGGGCGATGAATTTATCGCGCATGAGGGTGTGGAAGGAGTCTGTGGACGGGGTGGTGTAGGCTGATCGGGGGACGGAGGATTCCTGGGTGGTTGATTCTGTGTGCAGGCGATCCAGGAGGGAGAGGATGTGAGAGGGGTGGGATTGGAGGGGGTTGGACATTTTGATTTGATGATATGATGTTGATGTATTCAGACGATGGATAAGAAAATGATGAGATTGATAAGAGTTATCTGATGGATTGAGGTATTTATAGAGGAGAGCGACTCTGAGTGAGTCATTGCGGATAGGACTAATGCAGGAGGATACAGGGGGAATACGAAGAGTAAGACAGGTCCACATCTGTGCTACGTGCTCTCGTATTCATAGACTCCTCTAGATAAAAGGAAGATAGATACATTGGATGTGGTTGATCTCGTTTAAGTCTGTAAAACAGTTTCATGAATCGATATGACACTGGGTAGGATGATCCAGACTTGCACCTCTTCTTCAAAGTAAGAAAGATCATGCATACCACATTCGATCATCAACACACGAGCAATAAGTCCCCCTGCCATTGGTCTTCTTAGGTGCGATGCACACTCCGCGGTCAAATCGCCGGCATTGGCACTACGCTCGTCAGCCCCATCGGATATAGTATACGAACATTGCAGCACAAACATGATTATTATATTTTTGAGGGTCATCCGGACAGCCATGGTGACCGCCTCCATGATGTTTCCCGTCGTGGTGTCTGTGATGGCTCAAGCCGATTGCAAGTGTATTCTGGGAGAGGCTGGCGGCCAAAGGCACCGGGGCAAAAGTGGCGAGCAGCTCGATCAGATCCATTTTGAAGACTTTTGAAGGTTAATAAGTTGAATGACATGAAGATTGAATTATTTATGATGGTTAAGTGGTGGGCATGATGACATGTGTACTATGGAGAAGGTAACTCCAGTGACATCGCAATGACTGGTTTTAGGTCCTCGCTACCCATAATCCATATATCTGTTGGATACTGATACAGCGTCAAATACATACATCATGTGGCCTGAATTCTTGGTGAATTGAAGCAGCACCGGATCTGCGCAAATAAAGATTCGTCCTGCACATGGTCAGTGACTGCGGCAGGATTGGGGCCGACAGACCAGCTTTCCTGCTCTTCATGTACGGTCGACGGGTATCCGACTTGACTCATTTGTGCTGAAGGGCCAGGAAGACGTGCAGATGAGTAGATTGATCGTCAATGAGGTCGGCTGAATTCGCGGCGAGAACATAGAGAGCCTTGAAAATGCGCAGCTGCCTACTACGGCTGGATTACCGTCGTGGTTGTATCAGCGAGTGTAGACCGTCAATTGATCGTTGTAGGCACTCCAAAGTCTGATGGAGTCAGACCTCTCAACGATGGTGCCGAGCAAAACTAATGGCATGATCCCACTGAACCACAAGTCAAGACTGGGAGGCCATGTTGGCGCAGTTGTGATCATGGAGATGCAGGTTTTGTCCTCTTAGGGCTGCTCTGGCCGCTGGGATGCATTCTGGACAAGAAGTCATGCTGGAAAGTTCCCCAACAAAGGATCTCTATAGATTAACGCCAAGGTAGAGGATTCTAGAGTCCAGTATGTATCACAAGGCTTGTCCATTGGTTTGGCCGTTTCTGAGGAATAACGTTAGCCGGCCCATACCCAAGGCGATCAGTACTACTTGCGTAGAACTCAGCTCTCGCAGCTATCAGTCGTTTGAGCTCAGAAGCGAGGGCATTGGCACGAGACGCTCGAAAGTACATGGCTGTGACAGCGCAGTTGGACTGTATAGATTATCATACACTCTTCCGTGGCGGCCGGCAAAACCAATCCAGTCAGTCATCTGATTATAGACCAGAGAGACTATCTTTCGGTTTATGAGCGGTCGCGGCACCGTCATATCTTGGCCTGTGATGGGCAGTACTCCTAGGGCCTCGCTTAAGCAGAGGCAGAGGCCTGTGGCTATAAGGAGGTATTAGATATCTCGCTAAGCTGCACAGGCTCACGTGCAACACCATCATCAATGCAGTGGTGGCTAGTGTTAGCTCTAGCCAGGCACTCTGTACCAGCTCTGTATAGAGCTACGTATCGAGATCGGGTGGAGTGAGTTGTGGATTGCGTCGCAACGTGTTGATTCTCAGGCTATGAGTGGCTGAACAAGTATAGGGCTTGTCCCTGTTCTTGGCAGTTGATCCCTAACCATCGTCACGAAGGGGCTACTGTGGTTAAACTAGTTCTTGAGCAGTGTGGGCGTGATCCCACCGTCAGTGCTCCGTATCTACAATTACTTCTAAGGGTAACATACTCAAGCTTTCAGATCCTCTAGCGGTCCAGCCCCAGGGCCCCAGCAAGACTCTGTCAGAAAAAGCGAGTAGCTTTCCAAATAACAGGCACAGAGGGAGACTAATTCAACTTCAGAGTCTAATAATTCCGCAGGATTGCGACCACATTACTTTGAGGAACAGGATTGCAGGCCCGCCCTGGTGGGTCTGGGGCAGCATCCAAGCATGCGTGGAGGATCAAACATTAGATTATCAGACAACTTCCATCTTGCCCTATTGATTCAGAGTAGTAAAGGGGGAGGAACGAGAAGGCGAAGCCAGGAAGACATCACCCGTCACAAGGGAGATCCTGCCGGGACCACGGAGGAGCCAATGACGTTCCACTGTAACTAGGCTATGAGAGAGAAATTCCCCAGTAAATGATACAAAATAGATACTAACATAAAATATGCACGGAAGAACAAGAACAACCATCTGGGCCCCCTTCAAAAAAAAAAAGGAAAGAAAGAAAGAATTTTAAAATAAATTAAAATAAAATATGAAAGGAAAAGAAAAAGAAAAAAAAAACAAAATCCCACTCATGCTGCCACGTACGGAACCGATGGACTGTTATGATTTGGCCATCTGAGACACCGACCTAGTGGGTGACCTGTCAACATGGTGGTCCTTCAGCGCATCGAAGTCGAAACGCGAGATAGTCATTCAAAAGACGAGAGTGCTAGGTCAATGACCCAAGTTGGCGACAGCTTTCTGCATAACTCTACAGATATCTGAGGGCATGTACAGTGTAAAGTTATATAAGTCATAGGTAAAGAAGGAAAGGAGAAGATTTCACTATCTCTCTAGCCTAATCAAACACTTGGTCAGAGTATATTTAATATACAGAATGGCGGTGAATTAGTTAATTAACAGGTTAGTCATTAGAATAGTGCACTTCATCATAATACTAGAAAATAATGTATGTATGTAGTGGGTGAGATATCAGACTTATAGGGTTTATAATATTTATTATCTTCTAGTTCTGGGCCTAGAAAGGTTGAAAGCTCTATATTAATACATGGAAAAGTAACACATCATCTGCTGTGGGGCTCGAGGATCTTAATTCTCAGATTAAGGCCCTGAGGTGGTTTCCAAATTATTCCATGCTAAATTCCGGCACATTGCACCGTTGGGCCGGGAAGGGCCAAAGCCATTTTTCAACCTGCGATAGTTCGATCGAGAAATAGTAGTAAGTAGGGGCTAGTCAGGTACATTGTACTCCGTCAGGTACCTTAGGGAGGGCCATTATCCATGCAGTCATCGGAATCGTTAGAGGCGAAATAGGCAGAACCCTGGAAAATAATAAATGGCATATTCGTTTGAACCGATATGAAATAGGCACTCAAACAACATTAGGCCCGGACTTGAGAGTCATTTGTCTTTAGCCGGCAAAGACTGGATTGCGCCCCTAGTGCCTACTTGGGAAGTACCGTTGCGAGCAACTTGCACAGTCTCACAATAGGCAATAATAATAGAGCCACAAGGGTAAACAAGGTGCTTATCATAGATTCCTTACTGTAGGTGGCTGTCCCCGTTTCCTTGTCCCCGGGGAGAGGTACATAATGTAGTGGATGCGCATCTCCCCTTTCTTGCTGTCGTTTCACTGGTAAGCTCTGAGCTGATTGGGTGAATCGTCTTGTGCCACCGGTCTTCGAGAAAAGGTCCTGTCCCGCATACGCTGTTAGAGGACCAAACGCACGCTTGTTGTGGCCGTTTATCACATTCGCCGATAATGTCCTCTCCATAACGACGATGACCTGGATCAGTCGAGTGGATGAAAATCGCCAAGCAAAGGACAGTTCTGCCAGGGTACCTGTATGCTTCGTACAGCTCCGGCAGTCAATCGACGGCGGGTTGGCCGTTGCTCGGCTGATGCTTGACACTGCTCGTCATTGGATACTTCGCGCATAAACTGGGTATTATGAGGCTGCATTGGCCCCCCCCCCCCCCCCTAAAAGACATTTCGGCCTTCACTTTCTCAGTTCGCCTGCCACACTGTCCCAGTCCAACAATCAAGTCCCTTGTCGCACTCGGGCGGTCTTCAAGCCATATAGCCAGAAGTAAACACCCTTTGGTACGGGTACTGTGTTTTGGGACATGCTTCTACGCAGCTACGGAGTATTGTGTACCATCTGTACCTCGGTCCGTGCCGGGCACCAGGTAACTGCGTCCCGGGAAAAACACCCTGCTACAGCAAAAAACAAATAATAATGCATCCCATGATGTATATGCCGATTTCGGGTTCCTCTTCTCTATAGTTCTGGACGTAGGGGGCAGCCCCCGGCCGATATGGCATGGTTGGAATCTCTATCTAGGAAGCAGACTGTGCAGTGAGATAGGGGTGGCTCACTAACCTGTAGGATGACTAAGCTAATAGAGGTCAGGTGACCCTGTGACAGTTCTTATCACATACTGATCGCTGCAATGATGAACCTTGCTGATGATAACCAGGAGGAAACTCAATTGAACCATGTGTAATAATGCTATTCTATACATTTCCCTCTGACTGCATGCCTTCTACAACATGAATAATGTGAACAACATCAATCCATCACTCATATAACCCTATAATGTAGGTCCAATCTGCCATTTCTTTTGTCAAGACCCTCTGGGCCTCTCATCGGCATTCATTGCATTCAAATGTCGTCGGCGAATATGCTGCTGAAGATTGTCTTTCCGATTATATATTTGGTGACATCCATCAGAGGGACAGATATAGGAGCCAGGCGATTTATGGATATGTTTTCTGTGCCGTCGAAGGTCTTGCAAGCGATTAAAAGGCTGTCTCCATTTACAGCCTGGCCAGTCACATTTGAGGCTCTCTGCATCGACAGATGATCTATATAGGGCCAAACATCAGCTTAAGCTCAAATCGATTGACACTGGCGAGTTGAGAGTGAAGAAAACCTTTTTCTCGTCTTCCGAGCAGGATCGGTAGGTCCATTGGATGTCACTGCAGCCTTTGTGTGATCGCTGGCCGGACATTGGTTTTCAATGGCAAGCTCCGTAAGATGACAAGTGTGGATGGGACTCACAGCCCCAGGCACTGTCTCCAACAGCGTGTTTTCACTGGGAAATTCATATCCCTGGTATACATTCTGAAGGCCGATGCTGATACCTGTAGTCGCAAGGAATGGCGGCATTTGATCAGTTGGTTGTATCTGGGGTTGCGCAAGTGGGTGTATGTCAGTGTTAAATGGAAGAGAAGGATCTTCATTAAGCAAGGGATTGGTAACAAGATTGTTAGAGCCATTGCACTGGAAACCATTACTACCATTATTATATAATGGAGCATTGGTGACAAACTGATCATCAGGAAGAAGAGACCGAGGATTAAGCGTGTCTGTGGTATCTTCAAGTGTAGATAGGAATGAGGCTGTCGAGACATCCAGCCAATCAGGAATGTGCAGTTCAGACATGGCAAGTTGAGAGAGTGAATGATAAGGAAACAAGCAAAGAGTGCCTGAGTAGACAGTGAAAGAAGAAGTTAAGTATCATGGCGACTCGTTATGGCTTTCACGTTGTTTAAATCCATCCTGATGGAGGACTGAAGGCACGATGATTGTTCTAGGGCACATCTGACGCGCCAGGAATAATCAGAACCACCAGTGCACGTCTTCAAATACATCTCAGTAATATTATTCTTAGAAAAGGCTCGGGAGTTACTTGTGGGAGTTACTCCGTGCAGAATCTACTGTATTTTGCCTCATCATTGTGGTATTCCATAGTGGTCCTGGATGGAGCTTTTGTTTCTTCAATTGTTATGCACGAAGAGGCAGATCTGACGTCGAGGGCTGTACGTGAGTAAAAAAAAAAAAAATTATTTGAAAAAAGTAAACAGGTCTAGACTAACTGGATGCAATCAGACACTAGCTTCGTTTTGTTTCAAAGTAGTTGGAGCCTTGGAGGCGGTTGGATTTAGCATCCGGGGAAGGAGTTTAGGGGGTCAGCTTGTTTAGAAGGTACCTTTTAAAAGGTACTTAAAAGGTACCACTCAGTTATGATCCTAAGGGAGAAATCAGGACGTCCATTGACGCATGGTACTTTTGTCACAGGAGTATAATCTTAGATGTACAGTTGTTCTTGCTACTTGGATTTAATCTTCCATCTTGATTGTACTTTCATCCATAAGCAGCCACATGAACGGGGATGTATTGGACTTTTGTCAGAGCAAAAGGATTGGACTTTTTTTGATCTGACAAAAGTCCAATCCAAGTAGCAAAAATAATCTTGCATTATAAAATGTCACAGGCACATCTACCATGTAGAGACAGGGGAACTGCAACTCTGATCACGAACCCTAGTGTTTGTTTGGTGACTGAGCATTAAGCTCTCTAGTAACTCGATGCGTTGTGACTCTATAACTTTCAAGTCAACTGCTGTGGAACTCTAGGCGATTAATCAGAGTTGTGGAGAAAGCACACTCGCAGGTCATTATGAATCCATTGGGATCTCGTGGGAAACGAACGGAGCTTTAACGCTGGATTCTTAGAAGGTAAAACAAGATCCAAGTGATCTCAACTCTAACTGCGGGCGACTCTGTAACTCGCTCAGTTACCCTGTGTTCGGGGAGGACAAGGATTCAGGGCTCAGGCTAGGTAATGACTAT
Organism: Aspergillus pseudoviridinutans; assembly: GCF_018340605.1. Classification (NCBI taxonomy): domain Eukaryota; kingdom Fungi; phylum Ascomycota; class Eurotiomycetes; order Eurotiales; family Aspergillaceae; genus Aspergillus; species Aspergillus pseudoviridinutans. Next base: position 2,258,741 of record NW_025091286.1, on the reverse strand, counting down.
GCAGCATGCTGGGATTCATACTCGTACAAGCAAGTGAGTTATCATTTTTTGGATTCTAAAGCGCTTGTTTTCATTACCATACTGTTGGTCTTGATTTCAGAGCGGGCCCACAACTGGCTGCTTGTGAGCAAAGCCCTGTCTTCAAGAGGGGTGGGGCTCCACCGGGTTTCCTGAAGTGCTGGTCATTCAGACATTTATCTGCAGGTGGCCTTGAATTCCTGTCTCGTAGCCTTTCATTGGAGGCTAGTGTGGGATGTGGGAACACACTTGAATGTTATAATTACATTACATGATTAGTACGGTATGTACAGTACTGGCAGTCCCAGAGCTAAAGACCGATTCTCGCTAGCCTTCAAGAATCCTGCTAGAACATAGCCTTAGATTCTGAGCCTCTTAGATCTTTCCTTCTGGCTCCATGCTTTGCTGCGCCTCCCTTGTGTGACTAGGTCATCATTGTTAGCATTTCGCTAAACGAAACACTCACCCATACATTAGACAACGCGGAAATGGATACCTGTAGCTGCATGGGTGTCCATTACCGCGCAAAGAAGAGGCTAAAATTGGGAGGAGGCTCTGAATGGTTCCTTATGGAGCGCGAGTGTCCACTCGCACCCACTAACATGTTGCTTGTTTGCATTATGGTTGGAAAGGATAAGTATTGGCTAGACATGATGTGTTTGATGGGAATATCTCGTTCCTGAATTTCAAAATGTCTCAGTATGGGCAGTAAGGGGTCGATCTAGGAGACCAAATGATGATTGAAAATGTATAGTGACAGAATAGAAGTCTTCCTTTGGAAGTGGGTAGCAGGTGATGATGCGAAGTCAACGTTCATGACTCCTAATCTACATGCACGTGGTATCACATGACCCTGGTCTATTCTTGTGAGAACATACCAAAAGCTCCACATAACCCTATTATACTCTTCACTGCCAGGCGATCACTGCATACTGCATCAAGCAAGGATCTGTCGGTTCACTCCGTGTAATGGTTTGTACTTGAAGAGGATCTTATGGGTTATTGTTCGGCCATTGACAATGGTGGCCAAGAATACAATCCAGTGCAGTGCCTTTATATCTTCTGAGGTGGTGAGAGTGCAGTGGGTTTCTCAAGCAGGGTTAGGTTTTGTCTGGAACTATTTAGTATATGGAGTGAGGACGGCAGTTGGTCATCAAACATAATGTCCGTCAGATGCATTACTCTACAGGGTATCTCTCTAATTATAAACCATCTTCTTTTGTCTGCGTCTGCTCCTCCTTACAATCCGAAATCCCCAGATTATCCCATTTTTCCAGAAACCGATCCATAGACACGTCGCCCTCTTGCGTCGACCCCTGGCGCACCGCCGTCGCAAAGTTCGGGTAGAAGGTACTAAACGTATGGCGATCCTTGCCCTCCCAGCTGCGCGTCTCAAAGTCGGTAAACAGGGCATCCGTCTCGGCCGGCAAGACGACCTGCATCTGGTTCGCCGAGAGCTGGATCATGCGCAGGATGCCCTTGGCCAGCGGGAAGCGCCGCGCAATCGCCCGGGCGATGATGCACATATCGATAAAGGCGGCGCGGTTGCGGTTGTCGGGCGAGTCGAGCGCCTCGAGGAGGGTGAACATGCCGATGCTCAGCCACTGGATGGTGGAGGGGGCCATACGGCCGATGCCCCATTTGTCGCGGTGGATGCCGATGAGATAGGCGATGCGAAGGGCGTTCTCGATGCAGATGCTGTGGGCACGGTGGATGGTCTCGGGATCGAGGTCTTCGTCGTTGGCTTTGAGGAGGCCGAAGATTTGCATTACTGTGGTGTGATAGAAGAGGCTGGCTATGTGATCAGCAGGCAATCTATCCACAAGGTTGCAGATGGCTTACTGGATGCTAAGGGCGTGAGGAACGGTGACATTCTCCACCAAAAGACACTCCGGCATGTCGGCGTACCAGTCCTGCAATTTTTGGTAAATATTATTGATGAAAGGGAGCATTTCGGCTCGAGGGATCCGGTCCTCTGGCTGGAAGAAGGCGCGGGAGATTTCAAGGGTGATGCAGGCGATCGCGCACCACCGGTTGAACACACAGGAGATATGGCTGGGGACCCCGGCGTCTGTCGACCGCGGATACGGCTGCCACACATCATCTTTATGCCGTTGATGGATGATACGAGTAATGGGGGACTGTTGGGGAGGGTGGATATCAAAATGCTTCATCAGCGAGACGGCCGCCGTTCTGGACAGTCAGCGTCTTGAATGGCCGGAGCAGGGGTCTGTAAAACATACGAAGCCATACTGAAAATGCCCCAAAGGGTCCTGTCAATTGCCCTTCTTTCTTCCGCATCTTCCATCGCGTGAGGTGGATGAGACGCAGCATATTCTTGGGCTCCACGGGCGGCAAGATCCAGATAGACCCACCCCATTCGATCTTTGCCCATCAACGTGGTTCTGATAATGTCAGGGAAGGTTCCTGTTTCGCATCGAATGACCGTCTTACCGAACGAATAAGATCATGAGCCCCTGGATAGTCGGCAGGCTCGGAGAGTCGCCTTCGTCTTCGCCCGCCTCGAACAGACGACGTGCCTCGTCGAAGAATTGATCGCCTCGGGTGAGCATGTCGCCGGGAACGGTAAATACTTCTTCGTAGTCGGAGTAATACTGTACACGAATCAGGAAATGAAAAAAGTTGTCATCCGTGCGAGCATCGACGTACACATGCTTCTGCAAGAATGGCATTGACCAGGAAAGGGGAGCAGAACCGAGAATTCAGCTTTCCTTCCTGCATATGCTTGATCAAACAATCGGCATCCAGCCAGTTAAACCAGGGATATGTCCAGGTTAACCAAAGCGACACCAGATGTGACACCAGCCCGCTGTCGTCCGTCACCGCCGTCCAAGGCTTCGCGGGGACCTTGTACACCGGATCGTCGGCCAGCCGATCGACTCGTAGGTAGCGCCATCCCAGGGGTGCAATGTCCGTCGTTTGGGAGAGTTGGCTCTGGATATCGCGCAATTCGGGGGTCGACTCCAACTCGTAGTGGGAAAACTGCTGCTCCAGGAACAGCTGGAGTTCGTCGAACGAGGCATTACTTCGGATTAGATTCAACAGCTGCGAGACTCGTCTACTCTCGCTGTCGCGGAGAGCGTTGACCAGCCGAGTCAACGTGTCGGCTACTCTCTCCAGCTTTGCCACCTTGCGGTCCATGGCGTTTTTCCGGCGCATGTCGGACATTGCGTCAACCTCGCATTTGATGCCATGGCTGACGCAATGCTGACATGGGGGATCTCCGCGACACTGTTATGGTGAGCCTGATGAGAATTCAAACCCGGTAAATTGGGAAAAAGCACCGACTTTTAATTTCTTGCGTTTACACGCTTTGCAAGCGGTGGTTTTGTGCTTTCGCGCGGGCACCAACTCTTCGGATGAGGCATTCCGTTTCAGAAGGCGGCCTGGAGCAGGGGCTAGAGGACGAGAAGATGACGGGTAAGGCGAGTCGGACATAAATCTCGCGTCAGAAGAAGGGCCAGGTAAGAGAACCGGTCGAGAGAAGGCAAACGGCGCGCGGGCGGGGGGGAGAGGGTACTTCTGGGGTTCTTATAGGAAAGTTGGGTATGCCCTCATGTTCTGGATCTGACATCAAACATGCATGCTGGAAAGCCAATGAGATGCCACAAGGACATACTGGCGTCCCCGATATCAGAGGGGTCGAGCATTTGGACTCGTCCGATCGGAGAATAACTATGGATACCTCTGGCACACAGGAGCATTGGAGCAGGCAGACAAGACTGGTTCAGTGAGGATCATATTGTTTTGGTTGTTTCGGGTGTTCCAGACCTGGACGGTACAGTCTGACGTCGCATCCAATCAGAGCCTGCAGATTGCCCGGCAATTATTTCCAGCAATCAGGGTGCTTGTTTGCTTCTCCTGGTGCAGCTGTTCGGTCCTCGCTCGGCTCTCCCGGCTTCAGCTGGACTGCTTTATACGAGCAATGATTGGTCCCTGTTCTTTCCGGTGCAGCTGAAGCACCCGGACCTAGCCGGAAAGGGAATGGCGTTGCTTTTTTTTGATTACATCTGGAAATTATTCCCAGCCACTAGAGTGTTCTGACTCTGTAGCCTGTACTCTGTCCTCCTGGGTCTCCACAGATTTGCCCTTACAGTTGCAAGTTTAGGAGTAGAACTTACAGAAGGTTACTCCGTGGAAGCCTACAACTGACTATTAAACCTTAAGTTGGAGCCTTAGGCGGCATTACAAATAACTACCGAGTCTACAGAGTTTCTAGATTACTCTAGGTGATATCAACAGGCACGTTTTAAGACATATATGGCATGGCGTTTTGATAGAGAAATGCTGTTCTGGTAGTTCTACTTTTCATCCATAGTAACAACCACTTACTTAGCTATGGTCAGTTTCCACAGATCTACAGGTCCGGCTGTCTTAACTTCTGGTCTTCATGATCGACTGACGTGATCCATCCAAACCCAAACCGTCGGTATCTCAAAGGGGTAGATGATGAACTGTGGGGCCTTGCGATCAAAATCCGCGGCCGTGGCATTGTATCTGCTTACTCTGGATTTATGTGGATCCCCCCTGGCAAGTAATATCTAGTACGACTACTACAGTCTACTCCTGATTGAGCAATATAATGCGACTGCTACTCGTACGCGTCAATGGCCACTTGTCCCTTGCTCACACGACATTTACTAGCTTAATGATCTTCATTTTTGGTCAATCGGCTCGTCCTCCTTGTCTGTAAAAGACGACTATCTGCGCTACTACCTCGCTTAACTCACAATGACACATGAATGTCTCAAGGAATTTGTTTCCGCCACTCTTAAACCCCAGCGACATGCATACTTATGTTAGATAAGGCTCTACTCATCGTTCTGTCGTACAGTAGGATTCGCGGTTCATGTTGACCATAGCGTCGGACATTCCGGATTCGGAAGGAGCCAGATCTAACTTACCACTAGATCCCCATCTGGTTAGTAACGCAGAAGCTAAAAACAAACTGAGAGCATTTCCTCCTTTTCAACTATGTAATCTAGCTTTGGATGTGCAGGCAACACCACATTAACAGAGGACAATCACTACCATATCATCAGAATGACATTATCCTGCTCTGGATGAAATAGACCCCGCATTCAGGGATCAGGGCCAAGACCAAGATCTGCAGCTTGACATCACTTCACCCCAGCGGTGTCGCTCACTCAAGGGTTGGACCTTCCGTTGTTCTCCATCCCTTCTTCATGGGCTTTCCGCCCCCACGTAACACCGCTAGTTCAACCTCGGGGATTTGTCCGGGATTTGCCCTGCTGCCTAATTCCACATCACGGCATGGACACGGTCGTTCAGACTGGGATTGTCCAGATAGGGTTTGCACATGACTTTCCCTACTTCACAAGGCCATACAAGTCATGCATCCCTTACCGCTTTATGCCCTCGCTATACTTGTACAGCAAGAATAGCAGGAATAATCGTCCACCCAGTGAATCCTAGGTAGGAGAGGGTTTCTCAACCTAATTCCAGACAGCGAACATAGTCCCAGCAGCGGCAGAAGCGCATTATCCTGTGACTGCAATATACGGTTGGCCGCCGCGCACTCACCGCATATATGGTTGGCGAGATGGGATGCATGCAGATTGACATCTGATATCGCGACCGTTTACATCTCCTGAATGGCTTCCATCCTCATGCAAGCCTGCCGGGGCCGCCTATCCGTATTGAAAAGGGCAAGTGGCTCCGACCACAGGAAAGTCAATCCTCGGATTTTGCGCTTCCCCTTTGCCAGCTTAGTGCGGACAGAGGATAAACGAGGTATTGTACAACACAGACGACACGCACACAGCGAGAAGATGCGAAAATGGAAGACAGGAGCAGGAGAAGCAGCTTTATGGACGAACAATGGCATGCTTGATTTGCTGTGGGGTGAGCCCGGTGGGGTGAAGCATTACCTCATTTCCGGGCGGTCTCTTCATACTTCTTTACTCTTCTCCGAAGCCGGATGGGGTCCTTCCTACATGAAGAGACCCACAACTGTTCAACATGGATACTGGACAAAGTCCAACAATTGCACTAATCCAGATTCCACTGCCACCCCTTGTACTGCGACAAGAACCCTCGAGTTGTCTCTCAAGTCTCGAGTCTCTGTTAAGGAGAGGTTGACGCTCTCACAGAGATTTGAACTCCAGTAAGCTGTCAATTGACAAACTTTAGGGACATCACCATTGAATAGGTCATTTCTAGGCTACACAACTAATTACAGTGATATCTTCAGAGAAGATGCATATCCAAGGAACCTCCATTAGGCTTATCCAGCGTTCCAAGATTCTTGCTTTGTCGCGACGAGTTACTTATGATTCGGCCATATATCAGCTGGTCTGGAGCATAGTATAAGTACCAGAACGTTTGTTAATTGTAGGTATACCAGCATACAAGATGGCTTCGGTTCTAGAAGCAGAAATCTAAATGATCCTCTCTGCTCCTATGGGCTACTTCTGTTGAACCGGTACAACGCTGGGTTCTACCTCAGACAACAGACAATACTCACATCTATCCCCACGTCATATCCTTATACCTCTCTTGCACAAAGTGTGACCTCTTGGAAAGCACACAAGGCCATTTGCCTGAAACAGTTAGCGCCATGGACGGAGTGTATCCGACGCCGCACACCGCTCATCCATGATTGGCCAGCAACTCTACCGCCTTCCTCTCGAGAGATACTGCCCGTCTTCCGCTTCCAGCAACAGGCCTCATCCGCCGCGACGGTTGTTTCAGTTCAATCTCTTCCGCTGATCTTGTTGCAATTGACACGGTCCAGACTGCGCATACTTACCAAATACTTACCAACCTCGCACACGCGCTGCACTAGATCAATTGACCCCGTACGGAAGACGTCCGCTACCCCAACTCACGTCGCGCATGCTAACATCTACCGTCGCAGCAGCAGCACAGCAGAGCACCATGCGCAGCCACGACGAATTCGCCCTCGATCTCGACGCCGCCGACGCGACCGACGACCGGTGCAAACGCACCAAAACGACGCACGCCGCATCCCGCATCTGCTACGACTGGATGATCGTCTCGGGGAACTGCCACTACGCGCGCGACCGCGCCTCATTCACACACTACCGGGCGATGCCGCACCGAACCCGCGTCAAGAACAACATCTTCAATCCGCAGGAGGAGCTCGAGGTAGCCGGGGTAGGGACGGTCGAGCTGCGCGTCTGCCGGACGGTGCGCGACGGGGGCGCCAGCTCGCATGTTATCGTGCTGGAGGACGTGCTGCATATCCCGGAGGCGGTGTGTAATGGGTTCAATCCGCTGCTGTACGGGAGTAGCATGTCGTGTAACATGGAATATTGGGAGGGGGCGGATCGGCGAGGGGAGCCGGTGTGGTTTGCGGTGCCGTATGCTGGGGGGACGAGGTTGGTGTTGGCCGGAGACCCCAGCGGGGAGTCGGAGTTGATTCAGGGGAGGTATTATACGTTGAGTTTGTCCATTACGCCGCAGGAGAGGAGGGAAATCTTTGAGGCGATGGCTTGTTGATATGGCCTTGCATGTATTTGTAGCAACTATGTATATTATGATAGATGAATGATACCAGTTTTCTGTACTGCTTATTCCTGGTAGCAATTGAGCATCGGGCATTGAGAATGAGTGTACCTGCATTGTCCAGCACGGCAATTGAAGGATGCCTCAGCCTGTATCGGACTGAGTCGTGTGTGGCGGCTGATGTGCATTAGTCTCGGTCTCAGACACATCCAACTGGCCAACACGGGGATAGTCCGTCAGGTCAAGGAAACGGAGGAATCCCGGTCGATATTGGTGGATAATCTGCCCCTTCAGGATGTCGAGCTGTCGATCTTTACTCTGTCGCGGGCTAGCAGCATGCCTGAAACATGACAGGACCTGTGCGGAGTAGAATTGTGGTTAAGAGTGTACTGACAGCACAGTATGTGCGAGTTACAACTTGCAAGTTGTTCTGAATAACACGAAATTTCTACCAGAATGATAATAATTCATAAAGATCGAGAGGATAAGAGTCAGGCTGAGCGAGCGGGTTTTCGGACCGATGCCCGTGTTGGTTGGAGTTAGTCAAGCGAATGAAGGCATTCAAGTCCAGATAGACAGGATCCAAGCGTCTTTCCCAAGGGTTCGCTTGGTGATGTGGCGCTGTAATTAATAGTTCCACGAGGTTCCTAGAATCACTCTATTAATTCTGTCAATAGATTGAAGTCGATTCTAGTGCATCCCTCCCCACCATGTGGCTCAAGTCCATGCATTGACCGTTTTAAACCCGACTAAAGCACTAACATTCCCAATTGGAGACGGATGAATTCATCCACAGGCTGAATCCGTTGCAAGAGACTGGGACACTCGATGCGGGGTCCCCAGACCTCGTCTAGATCAAACACTCCAAGTGTTGATGCTGTCTCATGCTCCGTGTATGGCACAATTGGCATTGGAATGACGACCAACATGGCAATATCCCCGTCGATATGCAATTCGTCAAGTCTCCGGTCAGACTGTGTCTATTAGTCTTAATTTCCACCATGTCAGGAACAGAACCCAGGCTTGATGTCACTTGTCACTTGTCACCCAGACAGGCCTGGCTCAGGCTATAGCCAGAATCCCTGTCCAGACAATCTAGATCGAGTACAGGATACATTAAGTGAACGGACACCCTCCACCCAGCCTCTGTCTAGTGGACTCTGGTCGTCTGAGACACCATGGAGCGACTCGATAGCCACGACACAGCGCAGATGCTGTACTACCCGGATGACGCCTACATCCGGGGCATTAACAATGCCGCCCTGGCGATGGCGACCTTCCAGCAGAAGCCGAAGCTATGGAGCAAAAACATGTTCAAGGTATAGCCTTCTTCCTTTTGCTTCATCGCGAAACTAAGGATTAGTTATACTGGGCCATTGCGGTCGCCACGCTCAACTCGTGCATCAACGGGTACGACGGCTCGCTCATGGGCTCGATCAACAGCTACAGCCAGTACCGGGAGTACTTTGGCTTCGATCCGGAAGCCGGCACGCCCTCGACGGGGATCGTATACGCCATCTACACCATCGGGAACATCGTGGGGTCGTTCTGCGCTGGGCCGTTTACCGATTTTAGGGGTATTTACCCTCTCTTCACTTATCGGACGAGCTAACGCACACAGGACGACGCGTGGGCATGGCGCTCGGCGCCTTCTTCATCATCATCGGCACCATCGTCCAAGCAACCTGCACCAACCTCGCCGGCTTCATGGTCGGCCGCTTCATCCTCGGCTTCGGGGTCGCGACCTCCGCCACCGCCGGCCCAGCCTACGTGTCTGAGATCGCGCACCCGTCGTGGCGCGGCTCCCTAACAGGCCTGTACAACGTGCTGTGGTTCGCCGGCGGCATCCCGGGGACGTTTATACCCTGGCGCACGAGCATGATCGAGGGGACGATGAGCTGGCGGATCCCGGTGTGGGTGCAGATGGTGTTTTCGGGCTTGGTGCTGGGGCTCTGCTGGACCATTCCTGAGGTATTTTCCTTCTCTTTTTTCTGTAGATGCAGATGGTGATGTGATGCAGAGCCCCCGGTGGCTTGTGTCTCGCGACAAGCACGAGGAAGCCATCCGCGTGCTGGCCACGTACCACGGCGACGGCGACCGCAACGCCCCGCTCGTGCAGCTCGAGTACCGCGAGATGGTCGAGGATATCTCCAACACGGGCGCCGACAAGCGCTGGTGGGATTACCGCGAGCTGTTCAACTCGCGCGAGACGCGCTACCGCTCTATGCTGGTTATGTTCACGGGTATCCCCCTCCCCAGCTCCCCTGTGTCCATCCACCTTGACGGAGACAAGCTGAGCAAGTGGTAGCCTTCTTCGGGCAATGGTCCGGCAACGGCCCCGTCTCGTACTACTACCCGCAGATGCTCGCCGGCGCAGGGATAACCTCCAACTCGACACGACTGCTCCTGCAAGGCCTGCAGAACGTCTGCCAGTTCGTGGGTGCCATCTTCGGCGCGCTACTGACAGACCGGATGGGGCGGCGCGCGCAGCTCCTCACCTCGACAGGACTAATGGTCCTCATCTTTAGCATCATCACGGCGCTGAACGCCGCAAACGTCGAGACGGTTGATGACAGCGGCACCGTCATCGCCAAGAGCGCGGTGGTGGCGCGCGCGCAGATCGCCATGATCTTTATCTTTGGGTTCGTGTACTCGGCCGGCTGGACGCCGAACCAGGCGATGTACCCCGTCGAGTGTCTGCGGTACGAGTCGCGGGCGAAGGGGATGGGGATGAACAACTTCTTCATTAACATTGCCAACTTCTACAATACGTTTGTGACGGGGATCGCGTTCACGAGGGCCGGGTGGCGGTATTACCTGCTATTTATCTTCTGGGATGTGCTGGAGTTGGTGGTGATTTGGTTTTTGTTTGTGGAGACGTCGCGGCGCACGCTCGAGGAGCTGACTGCTATCTTTCAGTCGAGAAATCCAGTCAAGGCGTCGCTGGTCCGGGATGAGGTGTTGGTTCCGCAGGTGGAGCAGGAGGTGGAGATGAGGAGGAAGAATTACTATCGGAGGAAATATGATTATTGACTTCGTGACTATATACAAATATACAACATACATAACATAAGGACTGGAGGTCAACGTTCATTCCGTTCAATAATCGTCTCATGCACCACCTTGATCCCCTCCGTGCTGGGCTGGCTCGAGTCGTCCCAGTCCCTGCCCCCGCTGGCCGTACAGGTGGGCGGCTGCTGCCGCGACGTCGGCAGGATCATCGCCTCGTCGTTGATAGTATGCCACTGCGTGTCCGGGATGCTGAGCGGGTGCCGGAAGCGGCGCTTCTTGCTGTGGTGTGTCGTGTTCTCGCGCTCGCCTTCGGACAGCGGGTAGGCTGGGTAGCTCTTCGACTGGCTGCGGGAGCTGATGTACCAGCCTGCGCGGCGGGCGGCCCGGCGGAACAGGGGGTAGATCATGGGGGCGTTGCCGATGACCACGGCGACGAAAGTCTCGCGGCAGGCCCAGCTGCCGGCTTGAGAGGCACCGTTTGCGCCGGCCTGTCCGCTGTTTTAGCCAAATCTTAGCATTGGGGTGAATAACTTACTGTGACGATCAAAACGCAGCGGAGGATCCCCGCCGCCATGACGAAGATTCCACCGGAGAAGAGGACGAAGAGTTCGAGTTTCTCGCGCCAGGGGAGTCGAGCTTTGAAGAGCATCTACGGATGTTAGACGCGTCGATTTGTGGGGAACGGGGACGTACCGGAGTAGGAATGCTAATGAGGTATACATCCGTTGCGACATTCAGCGTGACCGTCACGTAGACATCAATCGGCGAGATGGCGGGTTGGCAGTGTACTGACATGTCAGTATAAGCAACCAATCTTTCAAGAGAGCAGCACATACAGCCAGGATCAGGGTATATCTGCCAATTCTTGTGCATGGGATGGCAGCCAAACAGAATCGACAAGATCACGGTCAGATAGGTCACCCCGATGGCAACGTAGGCCACCCGCACCCGGATATGCATATTGATCAGGCCGGCCCTAGACCGTCAGTGTCAGCGTCTATCTCCATAGAATGCGGGGAGACATACGTCAAGCGCGAGTAGAAGATGGCCATGCACGCCTTCAACAACCACAGCAAGGTCGTGTACAACGACCAGCCCAGCACCTGCGTCTTGGATCCGCCTATTCGTAGTCTGAATTCCTCCGAGTCGGGCGAGAGGGCGGCGCGCTGAGCATCGGTCATGGAGTTGTTGGCCAATCCTTTCCACCAAGCACCGACACAGTAGGCTGCGCCTGTTTCGAGGCCGTAGACCACCTGCATCAGTCATGTCAGTAGATGTCATGATGGAAGGGACATAGGGCATACTCCGGCCAGAGGCATCAGGTAATCATCGAGTTGGAAACTGTGGAATCCCACGGTGAAGATGCGAGCGATGATGCGAAGGATAATGACGACGATGGCGAGGGCGAGGAGGGTAAAGGCTTCGGTGGTGAAGCTGTCGGCCATGATGGCACACGAGCTGTTGCAGCTGTCTCAGCTGTCTCGTTATGGACAAGAGAATGAATGTGTGTAAGATCAATGACTGAAAGACTAAAAGAGCCCCTCGGGGGGAAGAGAAACAAGAAAGATATAGTTCGAGCACAGCAACAGTCAGATCCCGATGGTCCCGCCACAGACGATGTGTAAAAAGACAACTTGCAGGGCTGAACGACTCCTTGATTGATAGAGTCCGAGTCTGCAAATCCCTCGCAGAAACGGCGAGCAATCACGGGGGGCAACTATCTCTTGCCATTAGTACTGGTGTCCACATCTTATCCACTGTTCAGGATGAGGTCGAGAACGGTTGACTGATGCTCTGGCCGCTTGACACACACTAGGATCCTGGTCAGAGGCCATGTGGAGACGCGGCAGCTGTTCTTCAGTCATCAAGACCAATCCGGTTCCTGTTGAATGAGGATCGGCGGGGGATATGGAGCATCGGTGAAGTGACAGCACTAATAATACGACTAGCTATACCGAAGAGGCAGGCAAGCAGCCCTCTGAGTAGAAGCACTGCCATGACGGAGAACTTGGAAGTGGCTGCTAGAAACGAGGCAATTCCTCGTTGAGGAGAGTCAAACGAGGTTAGATGACGAACTCCTTGCGCAGATTTGAGTAGATTGACTTTGAAATCCTGATCTGATCGCATTGAATGTCAGTGTCCTGGAGTCTAATCAAGTCGAGGTGTCATATTCTATGATGTTTGATTGAGAAGTGACAGGTCATTTAAAAAGAACAAAGAAGAAGAACCAGTTTTTGTCAGCTTATCATTAACTAGTCAGTCAATTGTCATAAAAATCAGTCAATGATCCCTGCAATATTAAAAGAACCGTTATGGGTCCTGAGTCTTGCCTGCATAGACCGAGGCCCATACATGATCTGATATAACTCGTGTTTGATCACCACGTGAAATACCGCAAGCAGGTTCTAATTATGTAACTAGACAGCATTTGATATTTATATCCTCTGCAATTGAGAGAAATGGAATCTTCTACCTGGTGATCACAATTTGATATGCTTTTCTTCATTAGGTTATCCCTTGATGCACTGACCAGACAAGTGTCACTCGCAGACACTAACAAAGCCAGTTCTGCAGCTAAAAACACTAAGCGCACACTAATTCCAGTCCAGTAAGGATTGTCTTTTGCATTCTAAAGTACGTACTTTGTCTTGTGCAAACATCAGGTTCATGTCCAACTGTGCTCTGGCTTTCCTTTACCCCTTGTTACTTGCAGTCAGCTGTGTAAGCCACCAGACTAGACATGGAATTGACTGATTATTCGAGTATGCTGTACCACGATGCTTTACTCCAAAAGTCAATGCTCTGTCTACTAGTCTCTCCACATATAGTCTTCCTATCCCTAGTCCTATCACTAGTCGGGTAACTCCAGTCTACCAGCGGCTAGGAATAATTCCCCGCTGCCCGTGTCCTTTCCGTCATGCAAAATCTCCGTAGTCTGTCCTAGCTCAACTCTCAGACTCTGTCGTCTCTGTCGTCTCTGCTGCACAACCATGCACAATCCCTGGCTATAAGAGACTAATAATAAAAAGTCCAGACCCTCTTGTGTCCACTTGTCGCTCTTATCATCCATCTTCGCTGTCTGATTGCCTGACTCCTCGTCTACACATCACTTTCTGCTTCTTTGCCTTATTCTTACTTGCAGCAATTGACGCGGCAATTGCCCCCGATTGATTGATTTGTGAACTGTCAATTGAGAGTCCCACGATGGAGACGGTCGATTTGACGGTCATCGGTGCCGGTATGCTCTTCCTCTCAAATTGATTATCAGATACTAACAAATCAGGCTGGAGTGGGCTCGCGGCCATCAAGACCTATCTCCAGGTGAATCCGTCCAGCAATGTGCTCCTTCTGGAGGCTGCCTCGTCCATTGGAGGTGTGTGGGCCAGACACCGGCTGTACAAAGGCCTCAAGTCCAACAACATGCTGGGCACCTACGAATTCAGCGATTTCCCCATGGACCCCGAGACCTTTGGCGTCCAACCGGGCGAGCATATCCCCGGCCAGGTCATTCAGCAGTACATGGAGAAATTCGCCGAGCGTTTCCAGTTCCGCGATCGCATCCGGCTCAACACGCGCGTGCGATCGGCCGAACACCGTCCTGACGGCACCTGGCTGTTGACTACAGTCAGCACCGAAGAACAGGCTGACGATAAAGTGACCGAGATGGTAACGCGCAAACTCATCGTCGCGACCGGCATCACCTCGCAGGCCTACCTGCCCACCTTCCCCGGCCAGGAGACCTTTGACGCGCCGCTCTTCCACTGCCGCGATCTCCTCCAGCACGAGGCCGAGGTTCTACAGGAAGGCCGGCGCATCACCGTCTTCGGCGGCACCAAGTCCGCCTGGGACGCCGTCTACTCGGCCGCCACGTCCGGCGCGCAGGTCGACTGGGTGATCCGCGAGAACGGCCACGGCCCCGTTTGGATGGCGCCGCCGTACGTCACCCCGCTGAAGAAGTGGCTCGAGAAGCTGGTCACCACGCGCCTCCTGACCTTCTTCAGCCCCTGCATCTGGGGCCACGCCGACGGCTACCCGCGCATCCGCCGCTTCCTGCACGGCACCTGGCTCGGCCGCAAGATCGTCGACGCGTTTTGGGCCGTCCTCGCCAACGACGTCATCCAGCTGAACCGCTACGACGCCCACCCGGAGACCGCCAAGCTCAAGCCCTGGATCAGCCCCTTCTGGATCGCCGCCAGCCTCAGCATCCTCAACTACCCAACCGATTTCTTCGACCTCGTCCGCTCCGGCGCCGTGCGCGTCCACGTCGCCAACATCACCCGCCTCTCCCAAGGCACTGTCCACCTCTCCTCCGGCACCGACCTCCCCTCCTCCGCCCTCATCTGCTCCACAGGCTGGAAAGCCACCCCGAACCTCGACTTCCTACCTATCGGCCTAGACAAGGACTGCGGCTTCCCCTGGGCCGCGGACCCTATCCCGGAGGACCTCCTCGCCGCCGCTGACAAAGAAATCCTCCGCCGGTTCCCCCGGCTGCGCGACCAGCCCGCCCCGCCCAAGGACTACGCGCCGCTCGCGCCCGACGCCCCCGCCGCGGCCGCGCATCCCTTCCGCCTGGCCCGGTTCATGGTGCCATGTTCGCTGGCGCGGGAGCGCTCGCTGGCGTTCATGGGGATTACGATGACTATCAATACGACACTGGTCGCGCAGGCGCAAGCGCTGTGGATTACTGCGTTTTTCGGGGGGAAGTCTGTTCTCCGGCCGACGGAGAAGTGTCCGTCTGCCGTCCGGGCTGTCGACGAGGACGCAGATGCGGACAAGCTGGCGGAGCAGCGCGAGGACCTGGATCTGGTGTGGGAGACGGCGCTGCATAGCCAGTTTGGCAGGTGGCGGTATCCCGGGGGATTTGGGAAGCGGAACCCGGACTTTGTGTTTGATGCGATTCCGTATGTGGATTTGCTGTTGAAGGATCTGGGGGTGAGGAGCGTGCGGAAGAGCGGTACCTTGACAAAGGTGTTGAGTCCGTATGGCATGGAGGATTATCGGGGGTTGGTGGAGGAGTGGATGGCCGGCAATTCTCGTGACTGATACCCATACTTTCTTAGCTTTATATCTACTCTATTGTAATAATTACTGCATCACAAACTGCTCGAATATGCCCACACCCTCGTACAGCTCGCCCTCCACCTCGGCTGTCATCGTCCCCGTCCACCGCGCATAGTACTTCCCATCCCCAGCGACCATCGCCCCAAGAGTGACATTCACCTCCATCCCCAGGCTATAAACCACCCGGAACCCATCCGGCACGTCCCCAAGCACAGGCGGGTACCTCTGCACCGTCCCATTCCTCGTCGGCCTTACAGACACGACCCCCTCCTCACAACTAGACACCACAACCTCCCGTCCAACAGCCACATACCCACTCACCACTTCTGTCTCGTTTCCAAAAGGAAGCATATCAAACCAGACGACAGAGTACGGGCCCACCCGGCCCCGGCCCCAGTACCACGTCCGCACCGCCGCCCCAAACGGTCCATCCGACCAGTTCTGCGCACCAGCCGTTAGCCGGTAGCCCTCACAATCCACATCCACACTCGTACACAGAAAACACACCTTATCATGATACCCAACCCCAGTGAAGCGCACCCTCTCCCCACCCACCAAAACATCAACACTCGCCTCCGCATCGGGGAGGAGACTCGCCCACCCAATCCCAACGGTACTACCACCCAGACGCAGCCGGTCGTCACCGCAGGGTGTATGCGGGTTCGATACCTACACACATTAGCCAAGCTTCAGCTTTAGCTTATCCTCAGTGGAAGGGGGATGACTCACGGAAGATAACCTCATCGATCCATTCACCCCTGCTCCGTCAATAGCAATCTCATATTCTCCCTTCTCAGATCCAATCCAGGAAAAACCACTCCCGTGCCATACTCCCCGATTAACGTCACCGGCTGCATCGACCGTCGCGAGGGATGCGTCCGCGAACGCAGCGTAGCTCGTCCCGTTGGCGAAGGAGATCCAGAGGTAGGACTGGAGGACGGAGGAGGTATTTCCGGGCACGAGGAACGGAAACGCGGCGCGGGTGCTGGTGAAGCGGGTGACGACGAGAGAAACGTTCGGATTCGAAGAGGAGATGGCGTCAAAGTACCACCAGTCGAAGACGGTGGTGTTGATCGGGTGGACCTTGGGTTTGGAGAGGGTCGATAGGAGGGTGGAGGGGGTGGTGAAGGTGGCGGTGCTGAGGTTGGGGGATGGAGCGCTGGGGATGTTGATGTTATAGAAAGGGACAGGGGGTAATTGGGCGAGGACCAGAGAAAGAAAACCTAGTAGGAGGAACATTGTAGAGATTTGCAGAGGTTTGATGTGAGGGTCGTATCTTGGATGTTGGCAGGTATTT
The DNA here is from genome assembly GCF_018340605.1 of Aspergillus pseudoviridinutans. NCBI lineage: Eukaryota > Fungi > Ascomycota > Eurotiomycetes > Eurotiales > Aspergillaceae > Aspergillus > Aspergillus pseudoviridinutans. The sequence goes on along the minus strand of NW_025091286.1, from coordinate 2,241,841 downwards.
ATGTCTTCTTTGTTCGTGTTCGTAGTTGCAAGGACTAGTTGCACTGTTCTTTGTCAGCCTGACACGCGTGGTGCCGATGACTCAGACTAATAGCAATTGTCTCGGTGATGTGAATGATGTGAATAAGTGAGTAAGGAATAGGAATAAGAGTAATCTACACAGTCAACGCTATAACCATCCAAAACCCATACCAAGGAGTTAGGTGCAAATAAGCCGCTCCATACGCAATAATATCAACATTCGCCATAGCCTCGTTCAACAACAATAGATAGATGGATAGAAATGGATAGAGATGGAAGACAAACTCGAAATCATCGCTAGTCCCCTACTCAACGCCTTGAGAACAATGCTCGTAGAAAACTGATCAGCTGTGCCCATTGCTATCGATGCTCTCCTTGTCCTCCTCCTTGACACTCGCTGTGCTCGTCTTATTCGACCCGTCCGACCCGTCCTTGCCGCATCCTTTGACCAGAATATGTCGCTAAAGAGTCAGCGCGAGAACAGAGAGAATTAAAAGATAGAGGGGAAATACCTTCAATGCATCCTTGCGGGAAAAGCTCTTGTCGCAATGCGTACATGGAAACGGCTTCACCGACAGATGAATGCGCTTATGTCGCTTCAGGTCGTGATTCCGGTTGAAGCTTTGCGGACACTGATCACACTTGAACGGCCGGTCGTTGGTCGGCCCCGGTTGATGGATGGGGTGTGGCGGATGCCCGCCGTACATCTGCTGCATGCTGGCCACGTGGCCGCTGTTGAAGCCCGGGAGTATGCCCGGCTGCATGCTGCCCAGTAGCGACATTTGGCTGTTCGGATGGTGGATGTTCGTCATCACCGGCCCGTTCATCGCCGGGAGCGAGTACGACGGCCAGGGCTGCCGCGAATAGCTCAGGTGAGGTGGTGGCCCTCCGGCCGAGAGGGTAGGAGTGGACGAGACGCGACCCGGCGGATGGATGCCGAGCCCCGGCTGTCCGTACGGCGGGAAACTGGTCTGGTGCGGGCTGTGCATCTGCTGTGCTGCACCGTAGACGGGTGCCGACTGCGATTTGGGTCCATAGGGATCATTCGAGGGGAGGAGGTGCGGAGACGGCCCTGGGTTGGGCAATCCCGTGGGACTGGCCAACATGGCGTGCGTCATGGCGGGATGCTGCGGTGTTGCGGCCGCCAGGCCTGACGGAGGAACGGAAAGCGATTGCTGGAACGGAGGAAGGTGGTGCATGTCGTACGGCTGTGCCATGCCTTCGGTCACGGGAGGAGACGTTGGTGGATTTCGGCTTAGTGGGTTTAATGTTGACGGTGAAAACGAGTCCCGCGTCGGATATGACTGGTTGGTCCCCGCACTCCACGKTTGACGCGGCGCAGCGCCGCCAGGAGTGCTCCCATAGCCACTGTGCCCCGACCAGTACGCCGTTCCATACGAGGGGGTCACGTCCGGGCCCGCAGACACGGTGCTCGTCGGCGCGGCCGTGCTGGGAGCGGTCACCTCGCCGGCCTGGGTCGATGCCGGCGGTGTCAACAGACTGTTCACACTGGGATGGGTTGGATGGTGCGCATTCGACTGAAGCGGATACTTGGGTGTCCCGACGTTGATCTGAAAGTTCGGCGGGGGCAGCTCAAAGCTGGGGAGCGTGGGCGCCGCCGGCCGCCGTGCGTTCAATGGCGGCGGGGCATTCAAGTCGCCCAGCGCCGTCCCCATGCCCGGCGGAGGGATCGCGAGGGCAGCCAGGTTGGCGGAGGTGTCTCGAGAAAAGGCGAGGGGTTGGTACAGCTCGGCCGTCGAGTCCGCGGCCGGAGGATGGGACAGAGTGGAGGACAATCCGTTGTCGTCCCCAACAGCCCAGAATCGACTGCCAGACAGGGCACCAGAGACGATGTCTGGGGGATCCAGGAGGGGCGAGCGGATCGCGCGAGAGCGATCGCTTTAAAGAATCGAGATTTTTGGCGTCAAATAGATATATTGATTCTTATATTGACGGCCCGTCTCGGTTGACTTGAGAATCCCGTTCGCTCTCTCGTTCCTGGCCTTGGGAAGTTGGACTGATGTGATAGTGTACCCGACTGATGTTCAGGGTCACCCAACAATTATACCGAGGACATACTCTGACCTCTTGTATCAAGTTGAGACTGTACAGCGCAAGCCTGAAAATGCGCAGAGCAGATATTGGATGTAGAGGCAATGGAGCTGATGGTATTTTGAAATTCACCAGGCGTCAGAGACATGCATTGTCTTGACAAAGCCGACCGCGCGATCAGAGGAATACGACGGCGGCCAAGTCTATCTTTGGTAATAATCAGCGATCGAGGATGCGCGAATGGACTCGATTCCTGACGACGACGGATCAGACAGGGAATCAGCAAAAGGCAGAAAGACTATCGTGGGGAGGATGATCGTGGGGTGAGGAGACTGTGGTCGTGAGTGATGGTGACGGCAATCGATGAAAGTGCTCAGATCGTGGTATTATTTGGAGGGCACTGATAGATAGAGTGGAAGAGAGGAAAGGGAAGAAACGAAGAGGCAGAGCCAGCGCCGGTAAATAATAATAACAAGAATAATATAAGGTAGAGGATAATAACAGCCAGCAATGGGAATAAAATAAAATAAAATACAAGACCAAACCAGCCAGACAGACAGACCAGACCAAATAATAAATGAAATGAAGAAGAAACAAGCACAACAACAAAACCAAAACCAAAGAGCGCGAGTATCCAGACCACTCTACGGCCAAAACCAGCGACTGGTCTGGGTCTGGCCAGCGCGGGGGAGGAATTTCGGGCGGGAAATTTTGGGTGGTCGTCTGGAAAGGGTCAAGTGCAAAAATAATAAAAATAATAATATTAATTCCTCCGTAATTCGGGGGGGTTAAAAAAAAGGGTAACGAAAAAGAAAAAATATGACCCAAAAAATGAAGGGAAAAAAAAAAAGGAAAAAAAGGAAAAACTAAAATAGATGGCGACAAAACGAAGAAAGAATGAGGTTTACCTGGAAAAGCTAGCTTAAGGGGACAAATTGATTATTTCAGGTTTGCTTCGAGAGTGGGCTTCAGCTGAGAATGATGCGTCCTCTAGCAGAAGAATAGGGGAAGATGAGTGTTTGATAGAAAAAAGAAAGTCCGCACTATCACAAGGAATAAGAATAGATACAGTGAGATAGATAGGTCGAAAGGAGATATCTCCTGGCTAATAATAATCGTCACTTCAGTCAAAGAGGGGACTGGGGACCGATCATCAGCAACGTGGTTGACAGGGCTCTCCAAGTTCAAGTCCCAAGAGATGGCCACAAACGAACCAGCAACCAGGTTAACAGTATCTAGACTAGACTGGAGACTACTCCTAAGGTAGTAACCAGTGCCACTCAATTTGCCCCATTGTTCTGATCATTCCACGGCTCTACGGAGTGTGCGTAAGGTATCTGGGTAATCTGGTATTATTCTCGTTCCAGTGCGACCAGCCGACCACATCGATCGAAGAGCTCACCCTACGATGATTGGTCGATAAGCATCAATCGCTGTCGAAAACAACAAGTACGAGTCGTCGTTGAAAGATCGCATTCTCTGTTGTATGGGCAAGCCTCCGTACGCCGTACTGTAAATCTGTAAGCCTAAGGTAAGTCAAAGTACCAGATATGTGGAGTAGCTGTCGATGATCGGATGGCCACCGGACCAGGACCAGCAGGGGATGTTGCTCAAGTCTCCTGTATGGTGGAGCAGAGAATAAGCTTAGCAGCGATGGACGATCGATTGCAAGACTGTACGTACTTTGATCTACAGTAAAGGTACGATTCTGAAGATCAGCTCTGAAGCTCCTGGATTCTCTTAAGTCTTCAGGGGAGGGAAAAAGCAAAGACACGAGCATTGACAGCGACAGACTCTCAGTATGAGATTACCACTCGGGTACCTCTGTACGGTAAGATACAGACGGTGAAAAGGGGCAATGCTCCTTGCGTCAACAGCCCAGATTGACAGTTCTTGAGAGCATGGAAGTGAGCCAAATCAATTGCTTCATCATGGAAATCAAGTCATCAGTATCTTTCGGATCCAAATGAAAGGCATCGTCGTCTCGATCATACTACTGGGTAAGCTGAGGCAGAATGTCATCCTGCTCTTCTAAGTGGCGGGCTTGTGTGTATGGCCCAGTGGAAATACCAGTCATACCGACCATGTTTAATTAGCCCACTGGAAGAATGCTCTGGATTGCGGTCGATAATTCCAGCATATTGCGCCGACCAAGGATTCTTCTAAGATTGCGCAAGTCTGGCGCATCACCATCCTCATCTTCTTCATCTTCATCATCTTCGACCAGATCATGGAGGGCAAATGTCCCAGGCAAACGCATCCCCGAGTCTGGTTCGCCTACCCATGCAATAAGAATTGTCCCATCTGATTGGCTAGTTATGTCCACGCGGCATCACCCGAGGTTAGGTGGTCACCTGAGATAACACCGCTGGACGGACTACCATAAGACATCCACAAATAATCAATGCAGACTTGCTCCGTACTAGTACGTAGAGGTCCAGCAATAATACGAGATGCCAGACGACCTGACCAGCTTCATGACAATCTGGGTAGCCTGAAGCGAGCGCGCCAGAGGAAACGGATTTTTCTCTGCCCAGCCAGGCTGCCTGGGCCCTTTCAGCCAAATCTCACTACCCGTTCCTAAAGTGCAGACTATTCCATTCTAGGACTAGTACATCCAAACCTAGCTCGGAGGGACCCACAGGCTTACTCTGCCTGTCGGCCTGCAGCCTGCAGCTGTGGTCCGTCCACTCGCTTGCTTCCGCTAAGTTTTGACACACACATTATTGAATATTGACTTTCTTCTTTTTCACTTCATTTTACTCTGTATGTGGATGGGAATAGAGTTATCCAACCAGTGAGTATATGATCTGATGCAGATAGTCTGGATAACGGTTGGTGGTCGAACCAGACACAGAAAAGAAAAAAGAAAGACATACAGTCACATGATTAGCCCCAGCCTTCGTCCCGGTGACCACAGGCCAGCATCCCATGGTTCACACAGACGCAGCCGAGGACTGAGCGAATCAGCGCTGGCAAATCCGGTCTCGGGCCTCTTGGCTCAAGCTCTAGACTAGCCTCTTAGCCTCTTTGTCCCGTGCCTAGGATTAATACAGTTAGCTTGAACGGACCCCGATACGTTGACAGAGTTCTTATTTATTATTTCATTTATTCTGTAATTCTGTACTTGAGGTATTGATTGTTCTGTGGATGGAGCAGACCCGTTAGAATTCAGCTGAACCTAAATCGTAACTCTGCGTTTCTTGTATAGAGCCTATGGACTAGGTACTAGTAGATAGGAATACGGGTGGCCCATGAGGCTAAGCCCCATGAGTAACTACCGGGAGCACCAATCTGTCGGAGTCGGGGGGCGTTGTCGAAGGAGATCGGGGTGGCTGCCACGGTCAGTGTGACAGGTGGCCTGAACATTACCAGATGTACCAAGTCCCTACCAGTGCCTTGACGCCTTGAGGCTGTTTTGGCTTTTAACAATGTAGGGGCAGTGCACTGTGCAACCGCCACATCCATCCTGCTTTTCGGATGAGTTACCAGCGATCAGTGATGACCGTTTCGGATCATCCGAGGTCAGACTGCTTTGACTCCGGGCCTTGACCCTTGACCCTTGACCCTTGACCCTAGGCCTTATTATCAGGCTACTGCAATGACTTGTCATCTCGGCCGGAGGTTTGCAGCTCTACTTGACTGGGAAATGCTCCGTGGTCCCCAAGGTACGGAGAACGGGGTACCCTCTCATATCCATTTTTAACCGACAGCCCTTCATGTGTGCCTCTCCAGACTATCTGTACTCCGTATATATGCACATGTCCTCACTTAATTCAGATCTTAGAATAACCGATACCCCAGCTGTTCTGATCTGATTTCTTCCTACAGATCCCAAAAACCAATCACATACCTAATTTACTCGTGGAAAATGCCTAATCCTGCTGGCCAGGACAGACACACCGAGGCTACCAGCCGTAGTCGTATGCACGTACGAGCACACTAGCTCAGAACGCGCGGCTTGGACCTATCACAGTGCTAGGTAATCGAGTTAGACAACAGAGCAAGCACTAGCAGAAACCACCATCAGAGGACTAAAGCTAGCGACTAAAGTACAGTTTATGCTTTACTAGAGTCTGGTGGTGGTGATTTAAGCTACGGCCAGTCACAGCTATTTGCGTCTATTACCGGCTCGTCGCTCCGACATATGATGCATATGAATTCAGAGAACTCATGGAAATGGACTCCGTGCGCTGTGTACGCTGTGTCTACAGTAGTGTCTCCATAGTAGACGTAACTCTTTTCCGACCGTTAGTTGGTATTATTATCTGCAGGGTTCAACGGTCAGTCCCCGTCTGTTTATTTCTAGTTATACATATACATATGTAATACTTTCCTTCGACTTAAGCAATGTCCGACTAGACGAAAGTGGAATATCATCTCTACGGGATTATCTTACGCGAAGACGGATATTATTATATACTCCGTAGTATCCTTCGTAGGAATAGATAAGTATTTAAAAGCCCGTCGAACCGGTGTTCGTCCACTGTGGAGTATGGACTGTGCCCTGTGGACTGGCCAGCTGGGACTCCTGCATCATGCAAGGATCCAGCGGGGGAATCGTCGCAATGTGACGACGTCGCAGCGCGGAAGGCGGCTGGACTGGTCTTTGCATTTGCTGGAATCATTCGCTGGCTTTGGGCATAGTGACGTCCTGTATATAGTTGGTTAAATTGAGAGGTCATTCATATTGAGCGGAATGAACAAGGACAAGACTGTGCAAAAGCATGGAAGAACGAGAAAGGGCTTGAAAATACCAGTCAACCTGCAAACTGCTGAGTCTGGATTGGCGAGACCAGTCTAGACTTACCCTCAGATCAACAGGGACAATCACCGCATCTGCACAAGTATGGAGTATCGAGTGGTATACATTCCTGGGACGATATCTGCATAATCTCGAACCTGGTGATTGAGGCACAACATCTCGATACCGCGACCGGACTGTTCACTCTTAGAGCAGTCTACCTCGTCATCAAGAGTACTATGCTCATGCATCATCTACATATACATCGTACTTGTATCGACTGCCCGGGTGATCCTCGCGCAGCCCCTTCTGTCCCTTCCCGTACACCCGCTCGCGCGCCGTCAGGGCGTCTGCCTCCTGCGCCGGTTGCTCCGGGTACAGCCCTCGCCTCCTCAGTTCCGGAACCAGCAGCTCGACGACATCCTCAAAGGTCCCCGGCGTCGACACATGGCCGATGTTGAACCCGTCCAGATCCGCCTCCGCGATCCACCGCTCCATCTCGTCCGCAACGGTCGCCGCGCTGCCAATCGCCACGGGGCCCAGACCGCCGATCGATGCCTTCTCCGCCACCACTCGCGGCGTCCACCGCGGGATGTCCTTGCTCGTGGTCGTGAACGCGTCCAGGATACTCGCGATCCGGCCCGCCTCGACCGAGTCCGCCGCCGTGATCTCCTGGTCGAGCGGGATCCGCGAGATATCGATGCCCGTCCATCCGCTGAAGAGGACGAGACCCCCAACCACGGACGCGTACTTCTTCAGCTCCTCGTATTTGGCCTGTCCCTCTTCGTCCGTCCGTCCCAGGATGGGCGTAAACGTCGCAAAGATCTTGATCGAGCGCGGATCCCGCCCCTTCGCCGCTGCCAGCTGGCGAATCCCATCGACTTTGGGCCGCAGCACCGCCGGCGAGTGGCTCGAGACGAAGATCGCTTCGGCGTGCGTGGCAGCAAACTCCGAGCCCGCTGGTGACGTGCCCGCCTGGAAGAGAAAGGGCGTCCGCTGCGGGGACGGGTCGACAATGTGCGGCGTCTCAAGCGTGTAGTATTTCCCCTTGTGCTTGATGGTGCGCACTTTGTCCGGGTCGATGTACGAGTCTGTCGCCGGGTCCGGGGAGACGGCGTCCGGGGCCCAAGAGCCTTCCCACAGTCTGTGCTGGTCAGCCATTGTCGTCATCAATCAAATCACTGGTTGATATACTTGTACAGCACGCGCAGGTATTCGTCCGCCTGCCGGTACCGCTCATCATGCTCGATAGGACTGTCTAGCCCGATAGCCTTGAAGGCTGCCTTCTTGTACGAAGTCACGATGTTCCATCCGAACCGGCCCTGCGTCATATGGTCCAGTGTCGAGAACCGCTTGGCCAACAGGAACGGCACCTCCGAGGAGGTCGACGAGGTGATCGCGAAGGTCAGATGCTTCGTCACTGCTGCCATTGCCGAAATGGGCTGCGTAGTCACATCAGTATCCCACATACACTGTTCTCCAGGGTTGGCAAAGACATACAATCGACGGATCAGTCACGGGCCATTGCGCCGCCCGGCGAATGCACTCGTCGAGCTTCCCCTGGTACGTGTCGTGTCCTCCAAAGGTATCAGCCAGGAACAGCGCGTTGATTCCGCCGCGCTCGAGAAGCTTCGCCAGCTCAATCCAGTACTCTAGGGTGCGCTTCGTGGCGGATTTATCATTGGGGTTCTGTGCACAATCCAGGTCAGTCAGGCGCAGGAAGCAATTAGATCCGTTCTTACTTTCCATTGCCCGGGGGATAAATGCCCCACGGTGCTCATATCAAACGCATTCAGCAGAATGTGTTTTTTGCCATTCTGGCCAGATGCACTACCCGCGCTATCTCCCATTTTGACTGTAGATTTGGAGCGTTTCTGTCGACTCTGAGCTTCCTGATCCAACGTGCCGACAGTAGATATACACAATCCTTCTTTCATCTCTTCAATGGGAAGCACGTAGCTTCCATGACCCCGCATCCATTCGCCATTGCTTGGTGTCATCACGCAAGACTCGCGCGGGGAACAGCTGCTATAAGATATTTCCACGACGTGATTCGTCATTATCTCCACAATATTCGCGACCTGCTAGCATAATGGGATGCTTCTGTACGTGACTGCGTAGCAGTTTCTCCTGCAGCGTGTGGGTTGATATGCATTGCGCATGTGGTGGTGATGATTCCATCATATGTGCTGATGGTGCGACATGATTGGGTGAGTCGGTCTAGTAGGATGGTAACTATGGCCGGGGAAGATCATTGATTCGGAGATATCCTGTTTCATAGCATTATCGCGTTTGCAGGGTAGTTTTGAATCAATGCATGCAAGCAATTGCCTGGTGATCTTGCCTGCATGCAGTGGCGTTTCATCATTCGTCTACATACTGCCCTTCATATATATTTCCATGCTGTATATTTGCCAATTCTATTATACTGAGAAATTATATCATCGTTGGCATCTACTTCTCCGGATAGACCTGCAAGGTTGCTCGATCACCAGGCTCAATGTCCCTCGTTTCGTCTGAGTCGCTGATGTAGGAGTTACCTTCCGCTCTTTTCAGGTTTCTCCTGTAGGCTATTAGAAGTAATCAAGGAAAGTGGGACAGAGTGCATACTCCTCTCGTCGGGTGAAGAACTGAATGGCATGAGCCAGTATAATTAAGCATATGGCGTTACCGAGTACGAACGAGTACCCTTTAGTGAATCGAGGAGCCTCGACAGTCTTGAAGACTAGCAAGGGCGTCCACGCGGTCGTTGATTGCGAGACGGCATTCAAAATGATCAGTGCCACCGCTCGTTCAACAGGCGAGTAGCGCAGTTGACTGTTAACCCAGCCGTAGAGCACACTGGACATAGCGACGGCAGAATAGGTTGTGGCAAATGCGAACCAGAGCGCGGACTGGGGGACATCCCATACGACGAGTATCACCAGCCCGATGATGTTCCAAGTGTGTGCAATGGTGATAGCCCAGGCAGGGCCGAACAAAAGATCCGATGAGAAACAGATGAAGAGCGTGTAGAAGATCCCCAATGCTGGAGAAATCGCGTTGAGCTCGTTGATGCGACTGGTCGAGAATTTCTTGAGACTTTTCAGCCAGAGAAGATACCCTCCTGTAGTGGTGTTGACGCTTCCGTTCCAGAAGAAAATATCCAGCAGGAGTAAAGCCCAAAATCTCCAATTGCAAGCAATGTTCAAGAGCGCCTTCCATCGGAAATGTTCCTGTACACCATGTCCTGCTCGCTGAAGTCGCTTTTTGGCGAGAT